>NW_028294851.1:0-117000 GCF_964341445.2 Mesoplodon mirus | reverse complement strand
TAGTTGGGTTTCCCTACTCTAATATGTCCCAGGACCCCAAGGTCACCAAGCTTATATTAATGAAGTCTAGTTAAGATAAATGATTACAGTTAGTAAACCAACTGCTTATGAGCTCATTGGGCTTTTTAAAATTTACTATCTGCACTTCATAGAGACACAAGTAGTTTGCTTTTGTAGGACACTCCACAGTCAAAGTAGTCTTTTAAAAAGCACAAATCAGATGCTATTATCGCACTGCTTCTAACCTCTAAAGGCTGTCTATTGTAAAGAGATTAAATTTTCAACTACTTAGCCAGGTTCACAGGGACCATGTGGTCTGGTCACTTACTACATCTTTCCCTGACCTTCATGGGGTTCGAGGCACAGTTATGTTTTTCAGTCCCTCAGGTGCAACAAGCTCTACTTCTTGCTCTCCCAGCTTTAGATTGGCTCATCCTTCTACCCAGACCAATTTCCCTCTGATCATTAAGGTCTCGGTTCAAACGCCACCACTACTATCTTGACCAAAGAGACCTGCCTCCTCACTGCCTCTCCGTCCCATTGTCCAGTCGTATTTCTGTCGCTGTACAAAATTTATTTACATGTTGACTCTGTCTTCCTCCACCACTGGACACTTGCTTAAGAGCAAGGACTTTGTAATTTTTTGCTCACCACTGAATCTTCCAAAGCTTGCAGGAGACACTGGCACATAGAAGGTGTGTAGGAAATGTGTGTCTAATAAATGAATAAATATGTGAATGAAAGAAAACTGTAAAACACTAACACAAGAATATTCTTCTTTCAAAAGAATAATGAAAGATAATTTCATTCAATAAGAGTTATTCTTAGTTACTGATACATGACTTAGTAGTTCCCATTCAATTTAAAATGTTCCATTTTTTTCTGATACTTCACAAGTCATTAATTAAATGTTGCTCACTTTTAAGGCCAATCTGTGAGACATTATTTAACTTGTCCAGCATTAACTCAGCATTAACTTAGGTGGGGCTTCAGCAAGTACTGATCATGTGACCTTGGCCTCTCATTGCCTCAGTTTTCTCATTTGTAACATGGGTATAATAATAGGCTTATTTCATAGGCCTATGAGGAGGAAAACCTCATATATATATATGTGTGTGTATATATATATGTATTTAAACAGTGTCTTAGAATAGTGTCTGGCACATGGTAAGCTTTATAGAGTATTGACTGCTGCTCCTAGTACTGTTATTTTGAGAACTAACTGTTGAGAATAATCCTTCATATACTGGTTTATTCCACTGAAGATAAAGGAAACTAATAGAATATTAGAAATCAGATTAAACACAGAAAGCCAGTAAAATATACCAAGACAGAAGATGACGAGAGTGTAAAAGCATAGAAGAAAAAAAAACGGTTTTTGTTTTTCTTTTTCTTTTTTAAAGAAGGAAAAAGCCTAGAAATAGGACAAAAACTATTCATTGGCTATACTGACATGGAGATCGCTGGTGACCTGCATAAGTAAAATTTCAGGACAGTGGGCAAAGAGCTTACGGTGAGAGAAGTCAGATGGATGTAAATTATAGAGTAAATGGGACGTGAGGACATGGAAACAGTATATGAAGATAACAATTTTGAAAAGTTCAGACAGGAATTGGCTAAAGAAGATATGCAGGGATTAGGGGAGGAGGGAGGCTTTCATGTTACACGTATAGTTTTTAACATTTTAAGTTGGAGTTACTAGTCTAGAATGAGGTTGAATTTTGGCAAGAATCATTCCTAAGGAGTAGCTGGGCTGTAGAAAACGCAGTGCTGTGAAGTACTTGAGAAGATGAGGGAAAACGAAATGCTGTCTGTAGTGCACATGGCCTTTTAACTTTCACTCCTGTAGTAAAAGGGAATACAAAGAGCAACGCAAATGCTAATGAATTAATGGATTTGGCAGTGGACTATTTACTGACTTCTGTGTTCTTAATGAGCTATGAAGCACCTCACCAGCTCAGAGTGCAGGAAGTAGAGAGGATGGAGGGACATTTGAGGAGGGCAGGTAAAGCTTCTCAAAAAATAGTCCTTAAGGAGAATTAGAAAGAACGTACTGTAAGTCAGAGCAGTATTTCCAGTCTTGAAAATTCATTTGCAGTTGGTGATTATTAATTTATTGGAATACCAATTTGCCCTGCCACATGATTTTTCTCCAGCTACCTGGATATAAGTTACACAGAGACAGAAAAGAGTGAGAGATAACAATCGAGGGAAAATACAATTAGTATTTTTTTTACCTTTTTCCACTTCCCCGCTCCAACTCTGAGGAGCCTTCACGGACATGGCTGCCCTCCCAGCCTCCAGCAGCACTCTGTTATCAAAGAATTCAAAGAAATGGAACATAGGTTTCCAACTTATTAATTTAGCAAAATCAAAAATTATATATAATGTCTTCTGTTGGCAAAGATTCTTGCAATATAATTTGGTTCCATCTTTTGACAAGTAACTTGGCAATGTCTAGCACGATAAAAATGTTAATAGCTTTTTACACATTAATTCTAATTCTGGAAGCTTATGCCAATAAATAATTTATAATCCAGAAAATTATTATATAAATATGCTCATTGTAATGTCATTTGTAATAACAAAAAATTGGAAACACCTTTAATTGTTAACAGTAGGAAAACAGTTTAGGAAATTAGATCCACTTAGTAGAAAATTACACAGTTACTATATTATAATTACAAGATGATGGAGCAAAATAGAATAATGCTTAATAAAGAAAGAATGAAGAAAGCTGACCTAAAATTGTGTCTTCCTTATGACAGTAATTATGTAAACATATATTTATTAAAACTTAAAACCAAAATAAAGTTTTAAAAGCTCCGTACCAGTAATGGGGATTTTATGTTTTTTTCAAAATATTTTTTAACATAACTCTTATAATTTTATTTTTTCGACTCCTTTTCTTAAGAATTTCTGATTATTACCTCATTTTTCATTTCATAGTTTCAAATAAAGTCAGCAATTTTATCATCAGAGAAGATTAGACTTATTTGACAGTTCATAATTCCAAGTTATTTGGTATAAAAAGACCATATACACTTGTAGGTACTTTCAAAAAATAAGATTTCGAGAATTTTTTTTTTTTTTTGCTTAGTCTTTCCTAGTATGGAGATTAAGCAAACTACCTAAAATTGCTAGCCATTCTTTTTTCGTTTTTCTCATTTTATTCACAGAAATGATAACAAATGAGTCTGCAGTTGCCTCTGCCAATTTCTTAAATCCTCTATTATCCACATTATGAAATCATACTAATATGAATGCTTCCAGTATTTTTAGAGCTCTTTAGTTATTATACTTTAGCATTCTGTATGAAGTATCTTATGTAAGTGTAAAATTTAGACTCAACTTCTGGACGCTTTTGATTTCTTAGTTCAAAAGTGAGAGATCCTTAGTTCAGCCATATGATTAACAATTACTTGTATAGTAGGAATCTCCTAAATTATTGTTTTATGGATACCTGGCAGTTTTCTTGCCATTTCTCAGAAGTTCTCTATTAAACACATTCTCTCTCTCTCTCTCTCTCTCTCTCTCACACACACACACACACACACACACACACACATTGTGATTAAAAGCACAGACTTTGGCATTATGAAGTCTAAGGTTCAATTTCCAGTTCTGTAGTTTCTGGGCCACCTCACTTTAGGCAAGTAACCTAATGTCTCTGAACCTTGTTATTTTCATCTGTAAAATGGAGATTACAGTTATATCAGACAATCTTCAAAACATCCGTAATGATTTTAGAGTTTCAGAGTCAGGTACAAGCAGGCACTCAGTAAATGGCTAGTGCTTTTATTACTTTATTATTATTTAGGTCTTGGTTTTCCTTGAGTCTGTGAGTCCCCATAATGAAATGTAATTTCCAGTAGATTGAGTAACACCTGTGTTCACCAAAAATTTTAACTGAGTTCATTACTTTCTGTGCAACCCAGATTAGTTTTCTGCCTTTTTTTCTGTGCTGTATGTAGGTATTCAATAGATTTATTTAATAAATGTGTGAATGCATGCGTGCATAGATGAATTTTTAAATGCTTCTTTTTGAGAAGGTAGAACAGATGTGACACAGTTGAACAGATAAGAAAATAGTCCATGGAAAAAATGGCAAAGTCATGTATGTGCCCAGGGCCAGCCTAAGAAGAATTACTTTTTTTTTTAAGGGGAAATGTGTTGAATAGCTTATTTTAATTATTTTTAAAAGTTAAGTACAGGGACTTCCCTGGCGGTCCGGTGGTTAAGACTTGGCCTTCCAATGCAGTGGGTGTGGGTTCAATCTCTAGTCGGGGAGCTATGGTCCCACATGCCTCACCGCCAAAAAACCAAAACATAAAACAGAAGCAGTATTGTAACAAATTCAATAAAGACTTTAAAAAAGTGATCCACATCAAAAAAAAAAAAGTTAAGTACAAAAATTTGCTGATGATTAACATATTTAGCACCAATAAGATAATGTGAGATTAGCTGTACTAAAACAGAATGTTGAGCTACATTCACATTAAGTGACATTATATAGTCTAAATTTGTGGAAAACTTCTGAAATGGCTGAGAAAAAGTAAGATGGTGAGTGATCTTTGAGCAGAAAAAGACAGAAAGAGAAATGGCCTTTTCTACATCCTATTGTGCCTCTAAGTAAAATGCTTGGTAATCTAGCTACAAATCTATACGTCATTTGGCTTTAGGCACCTACTGTGATTTACCTTGTGAAGATCAGATTTTGCCGTGGATAGGATCTGTAAAAGTATCACACATTCCAGTACCATTGGCAACCACAGCTACCAAAAACTCCAATTTAAATTGATGAACCTAATATCAGATGATAGTATCATTTCCTTGTGGGTGTTTTGGGAAAAGGTGGGTAGGAAAGGTATAAAATTGAATACTTTATTAACTGAAAAAACAATTCATCATTTTGAAAACATAAAATACATTAAAGTTGTTATAGCATCAGGCATTAATATTTCACTGTACTTTAGACATTGCCTACAATCAACATTTTCTGCTCTTTGAAACAGAATCATGCTTGTGGTATGCATTAATCATATAAAAGATTAAACACTGAAAAGAAATTCAGCCTTTAAAGACAATTTGCTTTGATTTATTCAGTGGGTTCTTCCAAAAAGTTTATACCAAGAATTGTTGCTTGTTGAATTGGAGTTACAAATTCTTTCAGAGTTACTTAGTATTTTCTGTAATATCAGTATCAAGGAAGGTTAATCAAATTTACGTATTTATTAGGAAATACAGGCACATAATCATAAAACAAGAAAACACAGCGTTTTTATAGACTTTATATTTTAGAAGTGTTTTAATTTTACAGAAAAATTGAGAAGATAGTATAAAGTGTTTCCATATACACTAGACCCATTTCCCTCTATGATGATCCACTTATATTAGTATGTTACGTTGTTACAATCAATTAACAAATATTGATACATTATCATTTACTATAGCCCATACATTAGTCCAGTTCCTTAGTTTTTACCTAATGTCCTTTTTCTATTCCAGGATTTCATCCAAAACATCACATTACATTTAGTTGCCATGTTTCCTTAGGCTCCTCTTGGGTTTGATAGCTTCTCAGATTTTCCTTGGATGACCTTGACAATTTTGAGTAGTTAGGTTTTTGTAGGATGCCCACTACTAGAATTTGTTTGATGCATTTTTCATGATAATATTGGGATTATGTGTTTTGGGGAGGAAGACCACAGAGTAGAAGGGTTATTTTGTCAGATCACATCAAGTGTACAAAGTATCAATATGCATTATGAATGCTGAGGTGGACCTTGATCACCAGGCTGAGGTAGTGTTTTCCAGGTTTCTCCATTGTAAGATTACTGTTTTCCCTTTTTCATACTGTACTTTTTTGGAATGAAGTCAATATGCTCAGCCCACAACTAAGGAATAGGGAGTTATGCTTAAGATTGAGTACTACATAAACTATTTGGAATTCCTTTGCACTGGAGATTTATCTATTCTCCTGCATTTATGTATCCAATTATTTATTTATATCAGAAGAACTCATGGATTTTTATTTTATACTTTGGGTTATAATCTAATTCTACTTTAGTTACTTTGTTCCTCAAATTGCTCTAGTCCTGACCCTTGTGAACTCTTTTCAGTTGGCTCTTGTGCCACTCTGAGGTATCCCCGTCCTATATTTTTTTTTGGAACTTCCTTACTTTCTGACACTATAAGATGGTCTTGTATATAAATCTTGTATATTTACTGCCCCAGTCCTAGAATCAGCTATTTCTTCAAGGATAACTAGGTCTTTTTAGTGGAGAACGGTATTAGACAGCAGGATCTGGGTGTGGGGTGTGCTACTTGCTGCTCAGATGTCATTGCTTCTAGATCTTCTCAGCTGACAGAGCAAAGAGATAATATGTGTGTACATTACCCATGTATATGCAAATATCTCTAAGTATCTCTCTACATAACCATGTGTATTAAGGTAATATGAAGCAATATTAAGCTAAACATGAATGTATATTGATGTTTCCAAATTTAATCTGTTACCACATAGATCATCTTAGCCTCATCTCTTGCTTATCTTTAAATTTCAACTCCAGCAAAACACTTGGCTTCTAGAAGTATGAAAATCAAATTGTAGCAACTTTGGGAAGCCACATCATCTAGCAGAATAATTGTTAAAGGGCAAGGTGTGTATCATCAAATTTTAATTTACTGTCAGCAGTACTTTTTAACATCAAAAGACCTCCAGACCTCTGCTTCCAAGAAGATGAGGTAGCCCATTTCTCCCAGGTTCTCCCACTTAAAACTAAAACCCTGAACATAACAACAAACAAACATAGGAAGACGCTGAAAGGTGGAAACGAGAAGGCAGACTTAACTAGGGACTTTGGGACTTGAGGAATAACATGGTGATGAGTCCCCTGTGTTTCCTGTTGCTTCCCATACATCCTGGAGAGGGTATTACAGGAACCCCCAATCAATAACCACCAACAGAACAACAGACAAAAAAACTTCAAAAAAACCCCACAAAACCCTGTTCCCCCTAGCCAAAGTATGAGGAAAGGGGTTGCTAAGACAGAAGACCATTTGGGCAATAATATACACACTACTCGAGCCAAGTGCCAGTGGAATATTGAACCCATCCCCTATGTCCTGTCATTTCAGTTGGGCCAAGGTAGGATTTGATCTTCCACACCACCCCACTCCTGCCCTCCAGAAGAGCCAGTGCTCTGATTCCCCACCAGGGTTGTTTCAGTGAGGTCCAGTGGTGAGCTGAGGCTCCACCCTTTTCCATTAGCAAACAGACTTTAAAAGGTGGTGCCTGATATGCTAGTTAACACTGGGCTGCCCTCACACAGTCCTAGGGTCCAATGGTGGGACTTAGCCTCCATCTCTCCCTGACATCAATAAGAATAGGATGTTACAGGTTGGAGGGAGTAGGCACCCCACTAACCCCCAACACATGATGTCAGTGAGACCCAATGGGGTGCTGAATCCCCATAACCATCCTGAGGCAGTAAGACAGAATGAGATGGCACAGGCAGGGCTAGTTGGCACTTCTCTTCCTCTTACCCTGGTGTCAGTGGGGCCAGCAGGTAGCTGACCATCTACCCACACCCGGCATCAACAAGAAGGAATGAAGTGGGAGGAAGGACAGCAAACACTTCACTTCTCCCCTGCCCTGATGTCAGGAAATCTACTGGGGAGATGAACTTCCATTCCTACTAAAAGGCAACACAATGATATTAATGTTCCCACTTTTGGGGGGAAGGTGTCAGAAGGGCCAATAGGCTAGCTGAACTTCTACTTGATCTGTCTGCAGTGAGACAATGTAAGTGCCCACTTTTGCTGGGGTATTGTCAGTAGGGCCCAATGGAAATCTGTACGTCACCCCCCAGTCCTCATACTATGCCTCAAATAGGATGACTTCCTTCTAAAAAGTAATAATAAAATTAAATGGGATACAGAGTCATATAATAACTCACAATGTTTAGAATGCAATGGAAAAATACTCATGACACCAAGAACCAGGAAATCACAGAATAAATGAGAAAAGACAATAAACACACACCAACACTGAGATAAACATCTATTGAAATGATCAGACAAGGATTTTAAATAAGCTGTCACATAAATGCTTCAATTAGCAATTATGTGTTCCTTGACAGAAATGGGAAAAATAGAAAATGTAAACAAAGAACTAGAAGTTATAACAATAAAAACAAATGAGAACAGTAGAATTGAAAAATACAACAATCAAAAAACTTTGCTCAAGAGTAGAGGAGATTACAAAGCATAGAATCATGAACTTAGAAGAGATCAGTACAGTCCACCAAATGTACAGAGAAAGTAGACTGAGGGGTAAAGATGGGAGAAAGAACAGGATCTCAAGAACGTGTAAACAGTAACAAAAGCACTAACATTCATATCATCAAAGTTCCAGAATGAAAAAAGAGAACAAGTAGGACTGACAAAGTATTCAAAGAAATCAGGACTAAAAAGTTCCCAATTTTTTAGAAGACATAAATACAAATTCAAGAATCTGAACAAACCCAAAGAGGAAAAACACAAAGATATCCTTGCCAAGATGCGTCATAATTAAACTTCTGAAAAGTGGAGACAAAAAAAATCTCGCAAGTGGACAGGCAGAAACAATGCATTACTTATTGAGAAACACCAATTCCAATGACAGCATATTTCTTGTCTAAAACTCTGGAGTCAGAAGCATTGACATAACATTTTTCAAGTGCTAACAGAAAAGAACGCTCAGCCACAAATTCACACTTTTTATCTCCACTTTCTTGTTTGACTTACATTAATGGACTACTACCTCATCTTTCTATATCTGGGACTGCCGTCACCCTTCTCCAAAAATCTAGTCACAGTATTTCCAGAGTGATCGTTCTGAAAATGAAACAAATGTTTCTTATAAAAATACCTGATTGGGGCTTCCCCGGTGGCGCAGTGGTTGAGAGTCCGCCTGCCGATGCAGGGGACACAGGTTCGTGCCCCGGTCCGGGAAGATCCCACATGCCGCGGAGTGGCTGGGCCCGTGAGCCATGGCCGCTGAGCCTGTGCGTCCGGAGCCTGTGCTCCACAACGGGAGAGGCCACAGCGGTGAGAAACCCGCGTACCGCAAAAAAAACAAAAAAAAAAACAAAAAAACCCAAAAACCTGATTGTGTTATGAAACTTTTCTCTCTTCTAAGTTACCAGTTAAAATCCTTCAATGGATTCCCATCTTTCTTGGAGTAAAATCTCACATCCAAACTCTCTTTGTCCTTTTGGGCTGCTGTAAGATTATATTGCAGGTTGGGTGGCTCATAAACAACAGGCATTTTTTTCTCACAGTTCTGGAGGCTGCAAGTGCAAGAATAGGGTGCCAGTATGGTCAGATGAGGGCCCTCTTTTGAGTTACAGACTTCTCATTGTAACCTCACATGCAGAAGAGCTTCAGGAGCTCTGTGGAGTCTCTTCTGTAAGAGCACTAATACCATAATCATTTCCCAAAGGCCCCACCTACTAATACTATCACCTCTGGAAATTAAGATTTCAACGTATAAATTTGGAGGGGAACACAAAGACTAGACCATAGCACTTACTATACATACATGGACCATTCATGGTCTGGCTTCTACCACCCTCTCCATTGTCTTCTTTTCTTACACTTCAGTGAGCATTTCTTTTTTTTTTTTTTTTTTTTTTTGCGGTATGTGGGCCTCTCACTGTTGTGGCCTCTCCCGTTGCGGAGCACAGGCTCCGGACGCGCAGGCTCAGCAGCCATGGCTCACAGGCCCAGCCGCTCTGTGGCATGTGGGATCTTCCCAGACCGGGGCACGAACCCGTGTCCCCTGCATCGGCAGGCGGACTCTCAACCACTGCGCCACCAGGGAAGCCCCAGTGACATTTCTTATACTGATTATGAATGGAACTCCTTTCTGGACTGATCCTTAACCATTCATTTTCTGGCAATCATGAATTTATCTTCTCTTTTCCTCAAAAATTCACCCTTCCTTCATGTTACATATCCATTTCAATTGCCTTCTACAGGAAGCCCTACTGATATCCCCCATATACTACTCTCCACAGCATGCATTAAGTTCTTACCGTGTCTTCCTATAGCATTCTGTAATAATTTTTATGATAACTATGGATTTTCTTATTTGAGTGTCACAATACATTGAATTCTAGGTGGCACGATAATGATCTTAGTAACAGTAACACTGGTGCCTAGTTTAACCCATGGCATACTTTAGGTGTTCAATAAATGTTTGTTGCTGGGCCTCCCTGGTGGCGCAGTGGTTGAGAGTCCGCCTGCCGATGCAGGGGATACGGGTTCGTGCCCCGGTCTGGGAGGATCCCATATGCCGCGGAGCGGCTGGGCCCGTGAGCCATGGCCGCTGGGCCTGCGCATCCGGAGCCTGTGCTCCGCAACGGGAGAGGCCACAACAGTGAGAGGCCCGCATACCGCAAAACATAAATAAATAAATAAATAAATAAATAAATAAATGTTTGTTGAATGAGTGAATGAATGAATGAATGGTCAATTTGAAATCTTAATCATGTTACTTTTCAAAAATCTGTTAAAAGATACCCACAGTTTTCCAGAAGATTAGGGACTTAGGATTTAAACTTGATTTAATAGAGGAATTTTTACTCATACATCATGTTTAAATACCGCAAAGTAAAACCATTAACCCAGGAATTTAAGGTTATCCATTTGGACTTGCAAGCCAATAATTAATATATTCTGCCCCAACTGTATTAGATGGTTTCATTGCTCCACTCATATCTCCCCAGCACTCATCATTCCAGTATATGCTGATAGAATCATGCTACCACCTGCAATTATCCACCTTAGGGCAGGCCAGAAGTGTACAGGAGTTAATGTATCTGGGTGTAGCTTTCAACCAAGGACAGAGGGGACTGGAAGATAAGTACTTCAAGTTTCTCACCAATTCTTGGGATAACTCTGAGACATGTTCTGTAGAGTTTCACAGAACTCCCCTGAAGTACTGGCAGCAGTTCCCTACAGGAGTAATTTATTCAGTAATGCACCTCTTTTGGCTTCCTTCCATGCCTCCATTCTCAATTCCCACTCCACTTCTGAGTTTTCTGGAAGCACCTCCCAGATGAACAGTTTGCATTCAAATTATTGCCTCAGGTTCTGCTTCTAGGGGAATTCAATTTATAGCCTCCTAACAATCCAGTGCTCCTTACAGAGCCATCACTGGTACAAGTACCAAGGCATGGCACATTTGTATCACTCCTCCTAAATCCTAATATTTTTAAACAGATAGAAAAGAGCATGACCTTGAAGAGAAAAATCGTTTATATGAGAATGGCCAATGGATAAAGGGAAGGAGAGACAGTGCCATTTGTTTTCCATTAATGATAGTGTGAAATTTATGGGCAGATGGTCTAACAGGTGTGAGTATAATTTGAGGAGCCTGCTCCCTTGGTTACAGAAGACTGCTATTGTTATTATTACGGAAGCACAACCTCATGACTTTATTGCTTCACTTGATGTAGCCTTTTCCTTTAACCTTAAATCTTTCTACATCACTGAATTGCAGCCAATAGCTTTATTTTCTCCCCATGGCTCCATCACAAAAAAAGACACACATGTGCACACACACACACACACACACACACAGAGTTTTGTGTATGCCAGTGCTCGAAAACACAAGCTCATGGTGCATGTATTCAATGGATACTGTACATTACAGGTCTCTGTGAAATAGTCTTCTGCAGGTTCCTATGTTTATTTTATAAATAATTAACTTTAGTAAAGTTAATTTCCTGAAGATCTTGATGAAGACTGAAGAAAGGAAGTAAATTTTAAAGAAAAAGACTTAGAAACTTGCCCTTTTTGCCCTCTCTTTGTGTCTTAATGAACAAAGGATAACTGAGCCTTTTTTGAAGTCTTTGCTTGAGTTGAAGACACAAAATGCAACCTGTACTCTTACCATAATATGTACAGTTTATGAGTACAAAAACTTATAAACCGTGAATTTCCCTAAAGTTATTATACCATTTAGAAGATGTTTGCTTGGACGTTTACTTAAAACCAAACAATTGAGGTCTATATGTCCAAATAATTTCCTTCTCTCTTGCTGTCTCCATTTCAGTTTCCTGAGTTTCTGGGAAGGCCTGGTTTCCCCAAAGGAACGATTTCTGGTAGAAGTCTGAAGGTCTGACCCAAGAAAAATAATCCAGTATAGCCAATGAATTGAGGACAAGAAGGTTTCCAATCAGGTAGGAACATTTAATCTCATACATTACAATCACCTTAAGTAAGGTGTGCTGATAGCTGGATATGAGTTAACTGCTTGGAAAAAGATGCATATATAACCTACCCCACAAGGAAGCTGTTCTCAATTCCCTTAGAGGTTGTGGTGTTTATCGGAGAGTGCCTTGGGGGAAAATGAATACAATAACAGTATGATGCTTTTTTTTTCATTTTTAGCTCATTGTTGCCAAGTACACATGGTGATCTTGGTGCCTGTGGTTTAATCCCAGGAGGTTAGACATGTGGAACAGCACATTAACCCTTTTTAGTATTTTCTCCCAAGACAAATCATTTTTATAGGTTGTCTCCATGGTCTTCTAGTTCCTTATCAAAATTAAGCATCAAGTCTTCTAAGTGAGCAATAGCCCCAGTCAGTGTGCGGAAATCAGCTTGGTTCTTATTGGGGCATATCTTCTTGGTCTTGGCACAAAGTGAGTTCACATAGGGAGTTAGAAGGAGGAGAATGGGACATGCGAAAGGGGAGTTCTGTGTTCTCATTTACCTATGCATGTTGAACCTCCACTAACAGTTTTATTTCCATTAGCAATTTGTGCTAAAAACTTAGGGTAGGGCTTCCCTGGTGGCGCAGTGGTTGAGAGTCCGCCTGCCGATGCAGTGACACGGGTTCGTGCCCCGGTCTGGGAAGATCCCACATGCCATGGAGCGGCTGGGCCCGTGAGCCATGGCCGCTGAACCTGCGCGTCCGGAGCCTGTGCTCCGCAACGGGAGAGGCCACAGCAGTGAGAGGCCCGCGTACCGCAAAAAAAAAAAAAAAAAAAAAACTTATGGTAAAGGGAATAATGAAGCTGTCCCATTATATGGCAGGACAAAAGATAGTAGTGACGTCAAAATCAGGGCCTATCCATCTCATTTGCAGTTATATACTCAGTGTTTAGCATAGCATTTGATCCCTCATCAGTATTCAATAAGAAGAAGCATGTTGAATGACTTAAGGATGAATTAATGAATGAAAAAGGTTAATATGGTAGAAAATGTGTTTTATCCTTGTATTTTCGTGTGTTGACTTTTCAAGACCCAGCACTGTAACTGACACATAGAATATAAGCAGTAAAATTTGTTGAAAGAATGAATGAGTCCCCACAATTCTAAGAATAATTTTAAGACCAACACAGACCCCCATATCTGCCAAGGTCTATGACAGAAGTATCCAGAGAAGAAAGCCTGATCTCAGCTAGTGGTAGAGCTGACAGAATTTATCTAGTTTTAATGATTTACAGCTCATCCCATTACATTTAGGCATAGTACCTACATGAGCCATACAATTAAATGTTGACTGAAAAAAAATGCACAACCTAAAAGTTGAGAATTATGTTTTATTTGGAGGACATACTGAAGACTTAAGTCAGGAGACAGTCTCTCAGATAGCTCTGAGGGACTGTTCTGAAGAGGTAAAGGAGGGCACAGGATATTTAGGGGGTTTTGCAAAAAAAAAAAAATCAGGTAGTTGGAACATCAACATCTAGCTCCCCCAAGGTAGACTGCAGTGTGTTACCCTTTCCTGGGCCTACCCTGGGGCACCCTGAAGGGCCTACGGGTCTGAGTGTGGCCCAGCAAGCCCAGGGGAGCCGGCGGGTCCTCAGAGTTCTCGTCCTGAAACTGGCACTGACGCGACAGGGCCACGAGTCTCTAGCCGCTTACTGCCGTTAAACGAATGCAGAACTGCGACTAAGGCCTCAGGGAACCTGCTTCACGCCTACCTTTCTGGATGGCAAATCAAGACCTTACGTCGAGGCTAGGGCCCATGTTGAGATTCCCCTTAGCTCTAGAGCAGGGCAGGAAGAGCTCCCACCCAGGACCTGGAAGCACCCTCTTTCTTTCGAGAAAACTCTTTTTCTTCTCAGAGCCATGCCTACACGGATGAGCATCCGGGCCACATCAGTGTTTTTCACGTAGCTTCAAGGCTGCATAAATGCAGCTTTCAAGGCGGGAAAACAAGGCCTGTCTCAAACGGCTGACATTTCCAGGTTGACATGGGGCAGAATCTTCAGTGGCTTGTACCAAGCCAAAAAAACCAAGCTTCTCACTGAGTCCTTCCACAATCAACTTTTCTAGGCAGCGTGTTCTTCCTGAGGTGAACTGCCTAAACGAAAGAATGCGCTAGGGCTCCTAGGGTCCTGCGAATCTTCCAAAAGCCTGCAGCGTTACAGTAGACACTGTGCTCTAGATGCACTTGGACCGCAAGCCGACTTTCTCCTTGAGGCAGGTTGACTTCAGGTATGAAGTACTGGGAGGAATTGTAAGCAAAGTGTTTTTCTCAGTATAGCTCCGACTGTGGCAACGGGGCCCGCGATGACAATGAGGCAGACTTCCATGGCCTGCTGCAGCTGCTACAGTCATCTTCCTGAGGCTGCTGGTGAGCTGAGGAAATCTAGCTCCCCCGAGGACGTGTGCAACATGCTGCCGTTCACTCGGCGCACGCACGGGTGCTCCGAAGTGTCTCCGTGTCTGAGTGTCGCTCCTCAACTGAGGAGAGCCTGGGGGTACTCAGGGCCCTGGCACGGAAACGGGTGCTTTCGTGAGGAGTCTAGGAGTCCTGAAAATCTTACTACAGTTCGACTAAAGCAGAACGGCGACTACTGCCTAATGGAAACTGCTGCACGCCTTTCATTCTGCATGCAGTTCAGGGCCTTATTTTGGGGCTGCTGCTCAGTTGAATTTCCCTTTAGCTATAGAGCAGGGAGGATGAGCTCCCAACCAGGAACAGGAAGCACTGTGTTTCTTTCTTTAAAACTCTTTTTTTTTCTCAGAGCCATGCCTGCAGGGACTAGAAACACGGCAACAACAGTGTTTTTCAGGTTCTTTCTGGCTGCAAGAATGGAGTTTTCAAAATGGGAAAACCAGGCTTTTCGCTATAGACGCCATGTCTAGATTGACACACAGCCTAAATACGTGTGTTTTCTAACAAGTAAAAGAGACACAAGCTACCCACTGTGCCCTAAACTGAATCAACTTTTTAAAGCAGGGTGTTCTGCGACTAGCGAACTGCCTCAATGAAGGGATGCCTTCGGTCGGCCGAGGGGCCTGTGTATCTTCCAATATCCGGCAGTGTTACACGAAGAACTGTTCTTTAGTTGAAGTTGCAGTGCAAGCTGAATTTCCCCTTGAGGTATGGTGACTTCATGTATGAGGTCTGAGGAAGAATTGCCTTCCTCCCCTTTGAAGTCCCAAACCACTACACCCAACATCTTTGTCTTTAGTTGAAAGTGGTATTTAAAGTGAGGATTTCAGCCATTTGGGAGATTTACTGAGTTCTCCTGGGTCTCTTCCATGTATACATATTATGAAATTTTGTTTGATTTTCTCCTGTTAATCTTAATCTGTCTCATATCAATTTAATTCCTAGACTAGCCAGAAAAATCTAGAAGGGTACAGGAAACTTTCTTCCTGCCCAACAGGCATTATAGTGCAGGGCACATTGCCTGCCTTTGAAAGCATGAACTTATACACATTGAGAACCCTCTCCTTTCCATGCCCCTTTACCATAGGCATAAAGATTTCTGTGCACATCGAGGCTGAGCAGAACTCCTGAGTCCATCATTGTTTCTCAAGGCAGTCATGAAGACTGTCAGAGAGGAAGAACTTTTCCTCTGCCCTTCTGTAGGCAAAGGGAGTAGGGGGTCCCCAAAGAAAATGAATCAAATATAACTTTTTGACATAAGAGAAGCCATTTTAAGCCTAAATCATTTGTGATCTCAGCCTGGTCATGATGCTTGCTCTTGAACAGGTCTCAGTAATTAATGATCTTGTGAAATAAAATTGTCCCTCACCATCTGGTTCTATAAGAATGAAGTCACTAGCCACTGTAGTCTCTGACCTTGACAAAAAAGTAATCACTTGATCTAAAAGAGAACTGGAAATTTTTCTTTGAGCCAAATTTGAGGATTATAACCTGGGAAGAGCATCTCAGAAAACTCTGAAAACTGTTATGCCCATTAGAAATCCAGAGAGGTGTATAAGTTTTTTTTTGAGACAGGGCTGTACATCAAATGACATTTTACTGAACGTTTACATAATTCAGATCTAAGTGCCATCCTGCTGGTCATGTAACCCCTTACAAAGTCAAGAAGAAATGTTATCTCTTAAGGAGGGAGTTGTCTTGTTGATGTTAGGAGAATGTTGCTCTTTATGGTTGAGCAAGTGTTCCTGCCTATGGGGGAGTTTTGGTCAATGTATAATGCAGATGCACAATGCACAGTGTGGGGAGAGAGGAGACCAAAGGGCAGAGAAGAATTTATGTTTAAATTTCTCTTGTCTTGCCATAAAATATAAATTTTGTTTCACAACCTTCAACACACCCTGAATGGAATTCAGGACAGAGATCAGGAATGAGGCAGTCTATGCTCTGGGAAAACCCAGCAGAACAGTCCTTCAGATAGTTAGATATTTTCAGAAGATTTTATGAGCCCAGTTTCTTTTATCTTCTCATATCTAGAAAAGCACTAAGATCATTAATGGAGACATCTGCTCCTTGTGACTAGCAGCCACCATTTTGTGACTAGCAGCAAATTTCTGCCAAAATGTGTCCCTGATTACATGTGTCCCCCTTCACCAAAATCACATACATACTGTGACCTTCCCCCTAACTCTTTCGAGCAGTTCCTCAGAGCTATCTGAGGGGCTGTTTCCTTGGCAATAGTCCTCATTTTGCCCCAAATAAAACTTAACTCACAACTCTCAGTTTGTGCTTTTTTTTTTTTTTCAGTTGACAGTTTAAAACTTTCCCAATTTGGCTGTTCAAGGAGACACTGTTTTGGGAAAATCCCTGGTGTTCTTACTTGCTGCAAGTAATAAACCCTTCCTTCTCCTGCCCTTTGGCTTGGTTGTGTCTTTTGGCTCAACAAAAGAAGTGTTTCAGGTAACACTTTTAGCTGGTCTAAGAATTAAATTGACATGAGACTGATTAACAGGAGAAAATAAAACAAAAGTTTAATAATATGTATACCTAGGAGTCATTTTTGGCCTAAGCCACTTTGCAATCTAAGCCTGGCCGGGATGCTTGCCGTTGAAAGGGTCTCAGTAATTAATGATCTTAAGGGAACAAAATAATGCCGAATCAAAGGACTGTTTTCAGGTAAAAGAAGTAACAATAACAAAGATAGTTGTAAAGACTCCCAGTTCTCTTCCAATGGTAAAGATTAGCCTGATCAACTGGGAACATAAGGAATGATGATATTGACCTTTTCTGACCCTCATGACTTCAGTCCACTAAAGCTTGGACTCTATCGACCACCCAAACCCCTTCATGAATATGCATATACCCTTAGCTTAAAAATTCCCCAATTTTGCTGTTCAGGAAGACACTGCTTTGGGAAAGACCCCCGGTGTTCTCTTTACTTGCTGCAAGTAATAAATCCTTTCTTCTCCCAATCTTTGTTTTTGACGTGCCTTTCAGCTTGACACCCACCAAGAGGCAAACCCAGGTTTTTGGGTAACATTAGCTCTTTGGCTGGCAATGAAAATGACATAAGGCAGATTAACAAGAGAAAATTAAATTATTATGTGCACATGGGGAATTCACATAAGTATGAAGAATTCCAAAGACAGCAAGACAAGGTGACATATATATATTCTTGACTAAAGAGAAGTGAAACTGAGCAGGACCCTGTGGGGCTCCTGGGCACTAAAGTCTTTCTGTGTCCCCCATTTCTTGTTTGCAGGGACTAGGCTTCAGCCTCCACAACCTTCCCTGAATTCCAAAGGGTAGGGTCAAGTAGTTGCTAATCAGGGAAGGGAGGGGATGCAGAGACAAGGGAGGAACTGTCAAGAAACAATAGTGCAGCTTTGGGACAAGATCCTGGTTCTGCCTCAAGGGAAACATATAACAATAACTTTGAGCTCTTCTACAGAACTAATACCCCCAACTAATGGATGATGTTAACTACTTGATGAAGCATCCTTCATTCTAGAGAGAAGGTCACAGTTTGATAACCTTGAGAAGCATAGAAGCTCATCAGGAGACCACCTGAGGCCAGATTAAAGGATTGCAGGCCCTGAACACACCATAATCCTTATCAGCAACCCTGACCTTGAACCATTGCTATAAAACTCGTCACCAAATCCCCCCAGGTTGGGACACACAGTTTTGAGGGCATTAGCCTGCTGTGTCCCCCTTTGCCTGGCAACGCAATAAACCTATTCTTTTCTACTTCACCCAAACTCTGCCTCCGAATTCGAGTCCATACCAGTGCACAGAGGCCAAATTTCGGCATCAGAAGGAGGTATGGGTCTGAAATTTCAAGGGGAAGTAAGGTAATTCACAGGAAGTTAAAAAGAGTTAATGTTTGGTAAACAAATGTTTGCTGAGCCATCCAAAGACAATGAGACACAGAGAGGATTTTTTATTTTTATTTATTTATTTTTTTTGCGGTACGCGTGCCTCTCACTGTTGTGGCCTCTCCCATTGCGGAACACAGGCTCCCGACGCGCAGGCTCAGCGGCCATGGTTCACGGGCCCAGCCGCTCCATGGCATGTGGGATCTTCCCAGACCGGGGCACGAACCCGTGTCCCCTGCATCGGCAGGCGGACTCTCAACCACTGCGCCACCAGGGAAGCCCCACAGAGAGGATTTTGATCAAATGGGCTTTTCAATGTTCCTCCTGTTCTACCACACCTAGTATTATACTACATTTATCTCTAGCGATAGCTTCTTCCTGGGACAGGCCTCCTGTCTTAAATTATTTTAGGGAATAAGGGGGAAGTTCAAAGGCTCTTCCTGAGTCTTTTGGGCCTTGATTGTTTTCAGCTCAAAATAATCCACATGCCATAGTGGCATATCTTGTGGTGGCCTGCACTTAGACCCATTGGCTCCCACGTGCAAATGAGAACTATGCAATGACTCAGGGAGAGCCCTGAGCACATTATTCAGATAGACACCGACATGATGCAATTTTTCTTCGGTGTGTTCAGTGAGAGAAAGCAATACAAGAGGCACTGCCCTTTTACTTTGGGGGAGGTTGAAAGTCCCTTCTTGGAAAGGAAAAATAAGAGCATATAGAAAACCTAAAACCTGTGACTCAAATTTTTTAAGTGCAGAGTTAATTTTACCCAAATGTGTTTTCTTAAAAATTGCAACCAGTCAAGATCATCAGTCTCTTCACGGGGTGCACCAGCTGTGATATTTGCTGACTTTACACTGTTCTGAAATTGAGGACACCTTCCCTCTACTCAGTTAATGTTTATTTTTATTAAGTTTTAAAACTGTTTTAAGTAGGAGATCTTTTACTGGAGCCTGAGGATTGATAATGTTAACCACTGTGACACTGCTCTGTTACCTCACATCAACCAGTCAAAGAATGGTGCAGGAGCTGATCACATACCCTGTGATTCCCCTCTCTCACCTGGTATTTAAAAATGCTTTCATGAAACCCATCAGGAAAGGGAGTTCAGGGGTTTTGAGCACTAGCTGACCTGAACTCCCTGCCTGGCACCTGCAGTAAACGCCGCACTTTCCTTTGCCATAACCTGGTGTCAGTAGATTTGCTTTACTGCACATGGGAGAGCAGACCCACGTTTTTTTCATCAGCATATTTATATATATTATTATATATTGTAGGCAATGGAGATATTTTACTTCTTTCCTATTGTGCTGTTTTATTTTTTTAACTGAGTTAACCATGAAAGTCAATTTTTGTTGATAGAGGAGAAAAGGTACAAATTAATTAGCTATAGTTAAAAATTTAAAGCTTTCAAAATGCTTGTTATTTATAATGAGATTTATATAACAGAGAATTAGGAAATAATTCTGTATTTATTTTTTATTTTTTATTTTTTTATAACAAACACTTTTAATTTTATTTATTTATTTATTTTATTTTTGGCTGTGTTGGGTCTTAGTTTCTGTGTGACGGCTTTCTCTAGTTGTGGCGAGCGGGGGCCACTCCTCATCGCGGTGCGCGGGCCTCTCACTGTCGCGGCCTCCCCCGCTGCGGAGCACAGGCTCCAGACGCGCAGACTCAGTAGTGTGGTCCACGGGTCCAGTCGCTCCGCGGCATGTGGGACCCTCCAAGACCAGGGCCCGAACCCGTGTCCCCTGCACCGGCAGGCAGACTCCCAACCACTGCGCCACCAGGGGAGCCCTAATTCTGTATTTAAATGGTTAGATTGTGATTGTGGAACATGAAATTGGTAGTCCACACGACATATACTAAATTTTCACCCTTAGTGATACTATATTTGTACTGTCCATGTCAAGCTAAAATGTTGTTTTTCAACAATCTTTAGCAAACATATCTTAGTTTTATTATCCAGAGGGAATATAGGAGCTCAATTTGATATAGGGAACTTGAGCATTCCATCAACATGAATTTGAAGAATACACTAAGAATATCTTCTACATTACTTTGGAGTAGTGAATCACTGATAATTATTTAGGGAATTCTTTTGAAAAATATAGTCATCAGGGGCCGATAATTGAATTCTATTGAAATATAGAGATAGATATTAATTAATAAGAATGGAAAATCATATTTTCATTTTATATTGCCCATATCTTCATTTTATTTGTAGTTTTTGAAAGTTTGCAAGATAAAGATATCAGAATTTATACTTCATTCAGCAGAATCCCTTGGACCAAATGATCACACACTCAGAATACATAAGTGGAGGCATTACTGACTGTGGCCCAGGAGACAAAGACAAGACCTAGAAAAGACACAGTAAATAATGGAGGGAAAAAAAGATTGGAATAGACAGGCATTTCTCTTAATGAAAAATGTTAACAGTAGAATCCTTGAGGGAGAATCTTTGAAAACATTGGATTTCTATAACAATAAAAAGTTGAGTCCCAAAGTACAATGAGAAATAATAATAATGAATAAATAGGATAAAGAAATTATATGTTAACTGGCATACATTCCAGGAGATTATCAGACTCCTGCAGAAACCAGGGCTTTCTGGCCTTTAATTCCCCTTGGGCAGAACTGCAGCACCCCTGTCCCCAGCCTTCAGCCATCAACTCCAGGACTACAGAGGCAGAGTCCTGGCCCTCAAGTCAGGCTGCCTCACTGACTTGAATGCCCATGGAAAAGGGAACATTGATCCTGACCTGAGACACAGCCCTCAGATGTTTGTAAGCTGGAAAGTCTGCATCAGACTTCCTCCTTGCATCTCTCTAGGGTGAACTAGGGAAAACAAGACATCACAAAACCCTTTCCCACAGAAGAAGTCTGGGAAAAAACACATGACGATCTTGGCGTTGGTGCCAGGTGAGGCTGTTATAACTAGAGCACACCTTCTCCTGGGTTTGGTACCAGAATCCAGGGCCCTGGTGGGAGGACCTGGGCTCTGCCCTGGGTTCCATGGACACAGACAAGCAAGTATGATCTCAGCAACCTTCAAGGACCCAGATGTAAGAAAGAGGCAATGAAGACACGATGGCTGCTTCAGGGTGGCTTGGTGTCAGCCTAGAACAGCTGGACTTCATAAGGAGTAACACACTGTGGAGGGAAATAATAAAGAATTTATAATAGGAACAGAAAACAGTTTTATTTGAGCCAAGCTGAGGGCTATAATCTAGGAGGCAGCCCCTCAAAAGGCCCTAAGGAACTTCTCCACTGAAGCATGGTAGTCTTATACTTTATCAGAACAAAGAACATGCATCAAACTTGACAGGGGTCTATTCCTTAAAGATTTCAAAAGAGACAGATTGAGTACATATATAGTGAGACAGTAGGATCCTGGTACCTGGGAAAGGAAGCTCGTCTTCGAGAGGGTGTTAACATGGACATCGTAAGAAGGGAGTCATTTCTCCTTATTTTTGAATCAGACATTTCTTTTCCTTAATGGTTAAAGCAGATGTGCTGTGTGTGTTTGACAGGCTCTTTCAGTTCACACAAAGTTTAGACTGAACCATGTATAAGCCTAAATGACTTCCCCATACCTCACTACGTGAAAAATTTCTCCCTCAACACTATAATTTGGGGCTTGACTAATCTTGGCGATAAACCAGACACATAATACCCTCAGCTCTCTAGGCCTCTCCACCTGCAGATCCTGCTCTCTCCTCCCTCCAGGGCCCAGCACCACAAGAGGCTGTCAGGTGAGGGGTTTGAGACTCAGAGAATTGACTCCCGAAAGTGTTTCTGTTTTCCAAGATAAATAACAATACAGTTTGGATTCTAAAAATCATCCAAATAAGTGAAAAAAAAATGCTAGACCAACAGTGAATCACAGCGTTTTTCATAAGATAAATGAATGTTATATAATGAAAGAGTAAATAGAGCCCAGAGGCTTTAATACGTAGAATTAAAATGGAGTTCAGTAGTGTTTAAAACACATCCAAAGGTCATATTTATGAGCTGCAAGTCCAACTGTATTCCACAAGAATTTAGGCAAATGCATGAAAGATGAGTTATGAGTAAAGCACTATCCCCAAACTGTGGGTGTGGGGAAACTCATCCTAGCACTTTGTGCAGAACTAATACATTGCAACCATATCTGGTTTCAAAACTGATATTTTCTGCAACTAAAAAGGCAGAAATAAGCTAAATAAGCTACCTATCCCCCCTCTGTCCTTCAGTTATTAATTAAGACTCCTATTTCTTCCTCTCTTATCTATTTTTTAAATTCCAATTTCAAATGCCAAAATATTCAGCTATTATATATGTTATTGTTCTCTTAATTTAGTCTCTACACAGCCTGAAATTTCTTTTTAATTTCCCTATTATATAATTAGTGTTATATTCATCAATTATGTGATATTTCCAGCAGGTACTGAGCTTTTATGCTCCAAATGTATGTCCTTCCGTACTTTAATGCACATAAATATACTTTATACTTTTATATCAATTTAAAAAGTAATCCGTTGAGTGCAAATTCTGTCTTCAGCATTTTGTTGGGGTCAGCAGTGGGGAGAGAAAATGTAGAAGAAGGAAAAGACATGGCTTATTGTTCTCAAAAGAAGTTACAGAGAAACCTCTGACTTCCTTATCAAAAGGAGGCCATTTCTTTTTCAATGTCTTTTCTATTGACTTCAAATCTATCGGGCTTTAAAATTATTTGTGTGTGTGTGCTCATATTCTGACTGTCTCTCCCAGCAGATTGTGAGTTCTGTGAAAGTGAGACAGGAGATAGATGGGCCCCAGGGTAAGCAGCAGGAGTTCATTCCCTCTGGACAGAAACTCCAAAATATCAATAACAGGACAATCGAGAAAGGAGGCTGTGCCCTGCCCAGATAAGAGATAAAAGACTAGATATTCCTCATTCTCAAGTCAAGGAGACCTTCCCAGCTACACATGTGCAGAAGGGTTCCTTGGAGGTCAAAAAGGGAGAGGGCACCACCCCATAGTAAGTGATGTCAACTACCCATAGGCCTCTTCGCTAGAATCCATCTTGGCTAAGAGATGCACATGAACATGGGAGGACCCTGAGGTATACCAAATATGGACTCAGAACCAGGCAAAGCAAGATGATTGGTCAAAGGAAACCTGGAAGAAATTCCCCATAAAAGTGATTCAAACTACCATGTGAGCGCAACTCTCTCTCTGAGCCCGCCCATGTGTCTATCCACATGTATTCTTTGTCCTCCTAATAAACACTTTACTTGTTTCACTACTTTCCATCTCTGTGGAAATTCATTTCTACACAGCAGACAGGCCAGGACCTTGTCACTGGCCACTAGTTCCTAGTGGTCTAGTGGATAGGATTTAGTGCTTTCACTGCCCCGGCCTGACTTCAATCTCTGGTCAGGAACCAAAATCCTGATTCAAGCAGCTGCAGGCTGAGGCCACCTGAGATGAAAACAGGGGCAATGTTTATCTTGTTTAAGGTCATGTCTTGTTAAAAAACAAAATTCAACTGAGTCAATTTGAAAATCTGATTGGCCTTATTTGATGCTTTATGAATTGGGCAGCATCTCATCTAGTAAATAGAAGGGCACTTTGAGAAGTTATACAGAATGGAAGGTTTTTATAGAAAGGAGGGTGGGCAAGAAAGTCATTAGCAAAAGAAAAAAGGTTATTTGGGACCAGTACTATCTTCTCTTTGTAGGGAAGGGAAGCCTTGAGTTTTATCATGCAGATTGCCTCTTCTTCTTGGGTTGGGGGAGATGGAGAGGGCCCCTGTGACAGATTACCACATTGGTGCTGACCAGAAAATTCCAGATTTCAGAATTAAGATAACATTTCTGGTGAAGGTCGAAATTGCAAGTAGGTTAAGTATTAAATATATGCGTGGTATCGTGGGCTTTAGCACAAATGAAACCATTTTGTGTCAGTGGTTTTCCTCCTTAATAGTCCCTAATGTAGAACTAGCAGAAGCACAACAAAGATTTGTGGAAAAGTAAATGAGTGCCTAACTCAATTGATCAACTGGTGTAAAGAATGTGGCATAAGAATAAAAAGATCTAGAGAGCAGATGAAAGAAGCTTTCGTGTATATTTTTAAAAGGAATGTCTTCTGTGTTTTCAAATTACTGCAAACCTAATCAGCAATGTTGATGTGACTATTAAAAATGATGCTTTTTGAAAGGTTAGAGAAAGGAAAAACAAGAAAAAAATAAGGATGTTTGGCATTCTGGATGTTGGCTAAATGGCAATTTAATCACTAAGAACATATTTTATTCTATTGTCATGATATATATGTAATATATGTAAACATTTATTTATATGTCATACATAATATATATTTCTTTTTAATCACCCCTATTGGGGTACAATTTACATACAACTAATAGTACTCATGTTAAGTGTATAGCACAGTTAGATAAATTTTGACAAATATATACAGTTGTGTAATCACTACCACAGTCATGATACAGAAAATTTCCATTACCCAGAAAGTTTCCTTAGGCTCCTTTGTGGTCAATCCTCACCTTCCTACAAAAGTGATATGATGATTTGCTTTCAGTGACTGTAGTTTTCCCATTCTCAAATTTACATAAATAGAATCTAACAGTGTGTATTTGGTTCCTGTTTTCTTTCACTCAGCATGTTTTGAGATTCATCCATGTTATGTATATTAATATTTCATTCCCCTTTACTGCAGATGTGAATTACTCATTCACTTGATGATGAACATTTGAGCTGTTTACAGTTTGCAGCCTTAACCTTTATGAAACCACTGGGATTTCCATTAGAATTCTTTAATTTCTTACCCAATTCAACAGTATGATTTGAAAGTTATCAGAAACCTGCACTTGTCAGAAAGTCTTTAGTATGAATCTTCCTGAAGATGAAGCATTTTTGCAAAAGCATCTATGAATGATAAAAAGATTTTAAAAGACACAGTTAAAGATCTGGTTAAAATGCAATTGACAAAAAAATATTTGTTTACTGCTGTAACATACAAATTTGACATATTCAAATTTTAGAAATTTTATTTAATTTCATATAACTTATAAGAATATCTATATTAATGATATTTAGTATAATCTAAGTGTATAACCTAAGAAGGTTGGAGATACATTTATCTCTAATCAATTGACAGTGCCTCCTATAACATACCAAATAATCCTAATTAGTTTAATATCTCTCTTTGAGATGACTTAGGGGTCCTCTGAAACATCCCAAAGCTATCTAGAGGTCAAACTAACTTTAATTAGGATTCTATCCTTGAGAAGTTTATCCAAAATGTTAAAAAGTTTCAAAACACTTGGTCAAATAGGATTACAGATCACTGTGAAACAATGCTTATCCATTTAACCAAAGTGACAATGAAAGATTTTAAAAGCAAATACAGAAAGTTATAACAGATTATTTAAGAGGTAAAGAAAATTTACAATCTGTAATCAAAAGCAAATCAGTATTCCAAGAAAACTTTTTTCTCTTAACAGAGAGAGAAAAAAAATTTCAAGTTTTTGTACCACTTTACTTTTAATCTTAAAATTCATTTACTCAATTAAATTCATTCTAATCTTAGTGAGTCCTGACAACACATAGAATTTCTTTCTAGGGCTTCCCTGGTGGCGCAGTGGTTGAGAGTCTGCCTGCCGATGCAGGGGACACGGGTTCGTGCCCCAGTCCGGGAGGATCCCACGTGCCGCGGAGCGGCTGGGCCCGTGAGCCATGGCTGCTGGGCCTGCGCGTCCGGAGCCTGTGCTTTGCAACGGGAGAGACCACAACAATGAGAGGCCCACATACCGCAAAAAAAAAAAAAAAAAAAAAAAAAAGAATTTCTTTCTAAAGATTACTTTTTCCCCAGAAATCTACAGCTTTCTATATTCATATTAACTTGCCCTTTATTTTATTTCCTATTTAGAAATAACCAGCTTTAAGACAAAATTACTTCCTTTTTCTTTAACAAAATAAATTTCTATTCTTCATACCTTCTTTTAATGAAAACACACATCCTAATACCCTGTATACTAAAATGTTCTCATTATTTCTAGTAGCTTTAATTACATATTTAATTAGAATTCTCAAGTCTTAAAAACCTAAATTCCTAGTGAAAATTAAGAAGTAGGCAATTATGAGCTGTTCTTTACATTAGCATTCTGTAGATGGGCAAATTTATAAATAAATGCTATTTATAATTTCTAAAAATATGTGCTTTCTTATGGAAAATGTCTCAGTGTGACAGCAAACATATTTATTAATATTCTTAAATATCTTTACTTTCTCTGTACAAGGAAGCCAATGTTTAGTAATTAATATTTCAGTATATTATTTTATTTGGAAAAGACCTCGATATTCAATGAATTCTCATCATTTAGCTTAATTTAGTTAAACTCTAAAATTTCAAGTTACTAAAACTTCCAGAAAAGCTATTTTTAAGTAGACATTCCTAAAACATAATTATTCCCAGAGTTCACCTAAAAACTCTTGTCTCATTTACCTCTATTTTATTCACTTGTTCTCAAAAATTATGTTTAGATTACCCAAGAAAACTTTATGAGACATTAGACCAAGTCAGCCATTATCCCACATTTAATATTGAATATTTTTCAGATCACATGAATCTGAAATTCATTCAAGTTAGTTTCTTTTATATTTCTGAGAATTTCTATAAGTGCTTAATTTCCTTTAAGTCAATTAAATAGAGCTCATTTACAAACTAACTTTGATAATACCATCCAAAGGAAAAGAGATATATTTATAATGTACACATGGACATACATACATCCAGACAAACAGAGATCTCACAGTTTTCCAGCCTGAGTTTAAAAAGGACTCTTCTCCCTTTTTTCCCCCCCTCAGTCTCAGGAATTGGCGATGGTATAGACAAGAGAGAGTGAGAGTACATTAGAGCCCAGGGTAGAACATTTACATTTCAAAGGCAGAGGGAGAAAAATGTAAGTTCCTCCTAGTAAGATTTGTTTCCTTCTGGTCAGAATAGTGAAGAGATACTTTTAACAAGCCAGCTTTTTCATATGCAAAAACAAGTTTTAGAATGTCAAAAAGTGCCCCATCTGGGTCATTATTCTCCAGAGCCTAAAGAATACTGTGACCACATGATTTTAGAAAACTATCACCTTCTCCTTTTCATGGGTATGAGCCCATGAAACGAAGAGCTAAGAATTTCCCAATTCTGCAAAATACACCGTAGGGAATATAAGATGAAACAGAGCTCTGATTACCCATTCTCAGTTGTTTATGGCTGGTAATCTTAAAATCTCAAACAAACAAACAAATGTAGTCTCTCAGTGTTGCAAACTCCTCAGCCCAAAAGGGAAAATCCCAAAAATGTTTAGCCACTGACAGACCCAAATGGCTAAGAGAATGAATACCCTGGTATTATCACACACAAGTTCCACTACTTACTAGAGAAATCTCAACCAGCAAAGCATGTGTCTTTTTCCCTTTACCACAGAAATGAAAAGTGCCATGGGCCAATGATGCCTGGTCAGTGGCAAGTGTTCAGGGCCATCTCTGAGACAAAGGTGCTCAAGCAGCTGCTGAGTAGTATCCATGAGCTGCCACTGGTCAGGGGCCAGTGTGCTATGGTTGAGATGCCCACTAGGGATGGTGGCCCCTTCATGGTTGCCAAAATTATTGCCAAACCAAACACAGATTCACTCACCCAATACAGAGCAAAGCCAATCTACTGATACCAGTTGTGGTGAAGGAAAGTACAGGGTTTATTTGCAGGATGCCAAGCAAGGATAACAAGCAGCTAATGCTCAAAAGACCCAAACTCCCTGAAGACTTTTGGGCAGGTGTTTCTAAAGGCAACATTAGGAGGGAGGGTCTCAGGGTGAATTATCAGTTCATGGACATTCTTTTGATTAGTTGGTGGAGAGGTGACAGGGTGATGTTTTGGGAACCTTAATCATCAGCCTTCTTGTTCCAACCAGTCTGGCACCTACATGCTTGTGATCAGCATGTAGTCAAATCCTCCATCAGGTGGAGAGCCTTAGTGTCTACAAAAAACGCTCAAGTGTCGTGGTCCAAACGTGGGTTGGAAAAGAATTTCCAGACACAAGGCAGAATGTAAAGAAGATAGAATTTATTAGAGGAAAGTGTCTCTGCCAGAACAGCAGGCTGACTTCCTAGTAGTCTGGGGGAGTTGACCCCAAACATGTGCTATTGATCAGTTTTTATAGCCAGAAAACAAAGGAATGGTCCAAGGTGAAAATTTCGTTTACTAATTGGTGGAGGCACATATACTTTCCTTCTATAGGGTGGCAGTGGGACAGGGAAGATGCCTTTTCTTATTTGGGACAGGTCTCATGGCCCAGCTGGGCTCAGGAATTTCATAACCATCACAACATGGTGGGGAGGGCAATTAAGGGTCTGATAAGGGGTGTAACGCTGACACTTTTTCAGAGAGGGTTGTCCTTTGTCCTTGAAGCACCATTGCCCTTGGAGCACCACATCAAGGATATGTGTCAGACTGTTATCTATATCCCTTGAGGAGAAAGGGATATAGATAACACTGTTTTTCAATCTATTGTTACTTTTCTTGCTTGACTGCTTTTCCTTTGTTTCTGAATTTTGTCAGTTCTATAATCATTAACTGCTCTTTGGAAATCAAGGGAGGCCTAGGAGACTAAAGCTTTTTTCTACAAACAAGAAGCAGGGAACACTGGGAGTCTGTCACTGGGAAGGCCCCACAGGATTCTACTCAGTTTCACAATCATGAATAAAGTTGTTTCTATGAACGTTCATGTACAAATTTTGTGTGGACATATTTTTCTCATTTAAATTCCTAGGGGGTGAAATTAGGGGGTTGTATTAATGCCAAACTGTTTTCCAAAATAGTACATCATTTCACATTTTCTTCAGGAATGTATGAGACTTCTGGTTGTTCTCCATCCTTACTAACATTTGATGCTATGAATGTTTTTAATTTTAGTCATTCTAGTAGATGTGAAGTTATTTGCATTGTGGTTTTAATTTTTCTTTGATGACTAATAATGCTGAACATTTAAAAAAGTTGCTTATTTACCATTCATGTATCTTCTTTGGTTAAGTGTCTTATTAAATTTTTTGCCCAATTTAAATTAAATTGTTTGTCTACTATGTAGTGTTTTAGTGAAAGCTGGAGAAGAAGCAAGTTTGGCTGGATTACAGAAAAGAAGGGGGATAGTAGTAGGAATGAGGCCAAGAGAGACATGGGAGAAGGGGAGAACAGATCAAAAAGGACTTTGAGGCCTTGGTGAGAACTTTGGATTTATTGTAATTAAATTGAATTCACTGGATGATTTTGAGTACAGAGTGGCACAATCAGGCTTAAATTTTAAGGGACCACTTTGGCAGCTCTGTGAACAGGCCAGAGGAATGGGAGTAAACACAGGATAGACTAGGAGGTTATTGCAGCAGTCAGAAAGAGAGAAACTGGTTAGTTGCAGTTCTGAAGGACCTTTCCCCTCACTCTTGTTCCTGACATTCCAAACTGTATAATTTCAGATGTGGAAGACTGAGAAATTTCCTGGATTTTTTCAACAGAATATTGACTTACTCAAGGCCTTTAAGTGGAACACACTCTACTGAGGGTTGAGAGAAAGCTGACAATAGTGGCTTGCTTAGCTTAACTCAGTGGTTATGGTTGTTAGTTGTGGTTGCAATATTATGGTTGTGTGACTCTTTGGTTAGTATTCACTTTCTCCATCTTGGAATATAAGTTTGATGAGGATGGAAAAATTATCTCTTTTTTTAACTCACCACTGTAGCCTCAGTTTGAGCACAGTGCCTGCCAATTAGCATTTAGTCAATGGGTTTTTTTGTAGGGGAGTGAATGTGTGTATGTGTGAGGGAGAGAGAGAAGAGGGGCAGAAACAGAGAGGGGAAGAGACAGACATAGGGACAGGGGAACAAGTCCATATTGCAAAAGAACAGGACAATATTTTCTGTGAGTAGAATGCTCAGAGCCTGTGTACTGTGTTCTTTTCTACTTTCTCAGGTTAGATTTATCACTTCATAAATTTTCTTTATCTTATCCAAAATGAATCTACATTTTTTTTTCTTATAAGTATAAAGAAAAAGATTTTTTGGGGGGAAATTTTTAATGTCTCACTACAATTCAAGTACCATACATGTCTCTTTCTATTATTTGTATATCTTGAAAATATACCAGCATTATTGTCTAACACAAAGGAAGCACTAAATAAAACTTTTTCTTTGAAACATTGGTACTATAAATTATAAGAGACAGGAGCCATGTTTTCACAGCTCTGTTTCTTGAGCACCCAGCCCAATGGTATTGTGGAGACGGAATAACAATCACCATGAGCACAGGTCACTGCTGACCTAGGGACTTGCTTTCCCTCTAAACCATTTGACTTTGTTGGTGCCCAGGGCAGGATGCTCCAAAGTATGCCTCAGTGGAATATTACTTTGAATTAAAGTTACTGAAGAAATGACTGATGCAAGAGAGACACACTGACCTTCCTATCTGTCTCCATGAAAGCAGGAAATTAATATCTCATGTGAATGGTGCCCTCCCTGTACCAAGAGGTAGAAAGACATCATTAGCACCAGAGATAAGGAATGCAGGGTCAAGAAGACTGTATAAACCTTGTTACTTCTTTAACTCAAGAAGGTTGGCAGGGACATTTCTTCCTCCTCAACAGCTGACAAGACAACCAGGAGGCTGGCTAAACCCTGCTTCCCACCACAAGACCGCTGCAGCTAAGAGATCCTAGGACACATGACAAAGGCCAGCAGAAGGTAAAATTTCTTATCTCCTCAACTTCCCAGGCCTTTAAGGTCTGGTGGGAGGGAAAGTGCTTAAGAGTCTCCTTTTCTCTATCTCTAAATTTAGATTAGCAGCAGAAAATACTTATGGAGCAAGATCCTTGTGACATAGAAAATCTGGTATTTGGAAATGAGTAATCTCATCTCAGTTTTTCTTAATCCTTTCCTCCCAGAGATAGTCACTGTTTTTCTTTGTCTCTGTCTCCTGAGTCATGTTTCATAAGAAGAAAGAACCATAGGGCAGAATACAGGCATAGGCCCTATAAGCCTGCTGTCTGAGACAGCCTCACAGACTGGTGATTTAACAGTTCTCTCCAGTCCAGTGCCTATTAAGACAAACTTTGCTGTCAGTCCTCTGTATAAAAACTGGATGAGATTTTTCCTTCTGTATTTTTCTATGTCCTGAGAGTTTGGCTTTTTGTCCAGTGAGAATATTCTCTCTGGTCTCCACCATCTGGATAGTGTATTTACTGGGGTGCATCTGGTAACCCGTTGAATTGACTGGGGTTCTGAGGCACAAAGTCATAAACAGCACACTCTAGTCTTGTTGTGCCAGCTGTCAGAGGAGTTTGTCCTAAGGGGACCCAGTCCATAAGGGGCCTTTGTTGTTTCAACCTTCATTGCCTTGTTAGTGTTGGAAAAGTCCCATTCCAGTAGCATATGCCTGATGTCACAGATTAGTAGGTTTGGGATCAGAGGTGCCTCAAATTCCCAGGAGAGACCAGGGACACAGTTTGCATTATACCACCCTTACTGCCTGTGCAATGAAGGCCTTTGCTTTCTTAGATTATCCTTGGAAATGAATTTTCACATTATAGGGGCTATATCATCTGTGCCCTCTCCATCTGAAAGTATGCTTATTTTATCCATGGTAAGGATTTATTCTAAGCCTGAAAAGTTACCTCTGGGTCGTTCCATAAAAAGGCTTACTGATTTGAGTCACTATTTGAAATTAACGTAAGGTCTTACTCCTCAATGGCCAGATGATGGATCCTTTAAATTTGCTGTATTTAAAAGATTGCCTTTTTGAGAGCTCTCATCATAAACAGCTGTCATACTGATATTTATGGAAGGATCAAATTGAAAGGAAAAATAATGCATAACAGCTAGCCTTAGGGAATCGTTATTAAGATGAAATAACAGAAATTAGACTTAAAGATCCAACATGAATTCCCCTTTTTAAGAAAAATTTTAAAAATTGCCCCATCTCCTCAGCAATTCCTTAGGCCCTCCTACAAATAATTAGGAAAAGATCAGTTGGAAGCCAATATACAAGAGCTAATAGAAACAATTATCTTTGTCTTCCAAATCTCTACAAAACCAGAAATGCAACTTAGGAACAAGTCAAGGCCCATTTATCTTCACCAACCCTGAAACCTATTCCTCTCAAATTCTTGTAGATATTATAAAAGTTGAGGATAATTGGAACAAAATTGTCCTGTACTTAAGAAGAAAAAGTTTTTTAAATAATAATTACCCTGAGACTTATGATAATAGAAAAATACACTCCAAAACTCATAGAAAAAAAATTTACATTTTTTTCTCTGTCCCTTAAAGTTATAAATCTTACCATGTCTTTGAAATGTAAACACAGCCACATTGCCTGAGACTGAGCCCAGATTAGCTCAATTGTTAGAACCTGAAACTAAAATTTAAAGAAAAAAAGAAAGAGGTTTTTTTTAAACAAAAACCCTCTCTTGCTCAAACTCTAAATCACAGTCTCCTTAAAATTGTTTATCAAGGGCAAGTACACTTAAAGGGCAAGAAGACTTAAAAGTCTTCTCCATAAATAATAAAAGACTGTAGCTATCTGAGTGAGTAAACTTAATTTATTCCAACAAGCAACATAAAAATTCTCAAAAATATAACAAAAACGAATACAAATATTTTTCAAATTCACATGATCTAGGATAATTTTTGGTAAGTAAAATCTAGTTCAGGTTTAGGTTTAATTAATATAGACGTATCTTAAGAGTTATCAGCATTAAGTATAATAGCTTTATTCTATGTAGTTTTACTAAAAGTCAAATAAGCTCATGTTATCTCTTTTACAAAATTTCTCAGAAAAAAGTAATAATAATAATAATTTAAGATGATGGCTAACACTACTTTAACATCTTATGAAATTGTCATGAGTAATCTGAGTGATTGTTAAGAACAAATTAATTAAATAGACATAAGATAAGAATTCTTTTAGGTAAACTTTTTTTAGCAATAATTGTTTTTGCTATGTCAACTTAAATAGCTTTCTAAATGTCTTTGATAAATTGTACCCTTAGAGCTTTGCTAAGTTAAATTAAATGAATTGAATGTCTAGATCATTTCCAACTAAGACAAAATACTGAAATATTAATTGCTGAACGAGTCTAAGTTTACCTACTTTTGACCTCTTATTACACACTAAATATGTTTGGTTCTATTAGTAAACATGTCTTGTGCTTCATTAAAAGCTTGTACTATGAAGTAGAATATGTTTCTAGAAATTATGAAATGTATTTATAAGTTTGCCAAGCCACAAAATACTTACACAGTTAATAATTTTAACTTTATCTTTACAAAAAAATTAAAGCTTCAAAGGATTAAGAATTGTAAATAATATATGTGGTTAAAGCTACTAGGAATTATAAGGAAATTAGAATGTGTTTTGGGGTAAGAAAAAGTGTAAGGTATGGAGATGTTTTTGTTAATGTAAAAACTTTGTTAAGTGATTTTTGTCCTAAAGCCGGTTACTTCTAAATGGGAAAGAGAACAAGAGACAAACCAAAATGGACATAGAAAGTTGTAAGAGGTTTGTTAAAAAGGAATCTTTAGAAAGGAATTTTATGTGTAGTCAGGTCTAAGATTGGAATGAATTTAATAAAGTGATTGATTGAGTTTTAATATCCAATGTAAGCTGGTAGAAAATTAAAATTTGTTTTTTCTCTCTTTTTGCAAAATTTTCTTAATTATTAGTCTGTTCTTAATGAGAAATTGTAAACAAAGACTTTTTTTTACATTTAATGTAATCTGTCTAGCAAAACAAATATTGTACATTTTGTCTTTATGAGTCTGATAATTTTGAAGAAAAACTGAGTGCTTTCAATATTAAAAAAGCTAAGTCTTTGTACAACTATTTAACTATCTATATTTACATGTGAATCTTTGCCACTTTGATTAAATTGATAACTAAATATTAATTCACAGTGACATATGATCATATTTGACAAAGTGTTTTAAAACATTTTTATTTTTGAAAAAGTAGATTTTCCCCCAAATCAAATTCTAAATGAAGTCTTATTGACCTGGAAATAACATTCAGGTTTTCCAGAGGCCCCCTGGAACACCTTAAAAGATTTGTTTTATCTTATTAGAAAAGAGAGCTATGAAACTCATTAGGCTTATTTGGTATGTTACTTACATGGGAAGCATTGCTAAATAAATGATCATAAACTCTAGGTTATATCATAAGGGTGAATGTTATTAATATAAATGTTCTAGAAAGTATATGAAATTCCTAAAATTGGATATGTCCTAGTATAATGTTATCAGTCATAATTCTAGTTATTATCTTAAATGTTTTGTGTCACAGAGATAAATTTTCTTGTCAATTCCATTAGAATGAATCAAATTTTTAGTAATGGATATTTGTCTTTTATTACTTAGACAATGGTTTTACTCAGATGCTTTTACAAAAGCTTCCTGAAAATGTGTTTCATGTTCAGAGAAATTCTTGGAAAAGGATCTAACAACTATTCTAGAACACAAGTTTCTGATGAATTTCAAATCATTACACTGAACTGAGTAAGAATTTACAAAACCCTAATGGAGAAATTGATGGTTTCATAAAACTTCTAACAAAAGATCAAACAAAACAAGAATTAATTACATGGGACTAAGTAAACTGAAGAAGATGGTTATAATGTTTTATGATTTTAAAAATAAATTTATTTATTTTATTTATCTTTGGCTGCGTTGGGTCTTTGTTGCTGTGTGTGGGCTTTCTCTAGTTGCGGCGAACGGCAGCTACTCTTCGTTGTGGTGCGTGGCCTTCTCATGTTGTGGAGCGTGGGCTCTACGTGCATGGGCTTCAGTAGTTGTGGCTCGTGGGCTTCAGTAGTTGTGGCTCATGGGCTCTAGAATGCAGGCTCAGTAGTTGTGGTGTGTGGGCTTAGTTGCTCTGGGGCTTGTGAGATCTTCCTGGACCATGGCTCGAACCCATGTCCCCTGCACTGGCAGGCAGATTCTTAACCACTGTGCCACCAGGAAAGCCCCATTTTATGATTTCTTTTTCGTGGTACACGGGCCTCTCACTGTTGTGGCCTCTCCTGTTGTGGAGCATAGGCTCTGGACGAGCAGGCTCAGCGGCCATGGCTCACGGGCCAAGCCGCTCCGCGGCATGTGGGATCTTCCCAGACCAGGGCACGAACCCGTGTCCCCTGCATCAGCAGGCAGACTCTCAACCACTGCACCACCAGGGAAGCCCTATGATTTTTAAATTTGAAACATTGCTGGTTCTATTTTTTAAGTTTTGTTTCTCCAAATTTAGGAAAATTTGTTTTTCTCTTTTTTTTTTTTTTTTTTTTTTGCGGTATGTGGGCCTCTCACTGTTGTGGCCTCTCCTGTTGCAGAGCACAGGCTCCAGACACGCAGGCTCAGCGGCCATGGCTCACGGGCCTAGCCGCTCCGCGACATGTGGGATCTTCCTGGACCGGGGCACGAACCCGTGTCCCCTTCATCAGCAGGCGGACTCTCCACCAGTGCGCCACAAGGGAAGCCCTGTTTTTCTCTCGTAAGCTTAGAGCAATTTGGTAAATTATACCCTTGTAAGCAAAATTGAATCATTTGTCTTTTTCTCCCTACCCAATTCCTCCAGAATTCAGAGGCTTTCAGTGAACATTCTTATTTTCTTGGCAATATAGTTATTTGCATAATTTCAATAAGAATCTGTTCTCCTTATAATAGCACATAATTGCAAACATTGATTATATTACTAAAGTTTTGCCTAGAATGTCATATTTGAGAGAGATATACATAAACTTAGATTTGACCAAACAGCTTTAAGAAACTAAGGTTGACTTCATGGAGCCAATAAAGCCCCTTGGGAAAATAGTGTGGTACCTTGCTTACAGAGTTCCCAGCAGGCTTACTAGCTGAGTAAGGAAGGTCACTTCCTGGCAAATGCAAGAACCTCAGAATATTTGGGGGACATTGAGGAGAAAAATTCACCCAAATCTATGGATGTCAAATGATTGGCTTGGCTTCTTAGCCTCAAGGGACTATTAAAAGTTTAGTCTGGAGATTCCTTATTAAAAGTTCCAGCAAAGCAGATTTAAAAGAGCCTATATGGGAGATTTCCCTCTAACCCTGGAGATATTCTGCATAGATCGTGGTTGACCAGAGGTAAAGCCTGAAGTCCTTCATGAATTTCAATCAAAAAGAGTTCTGAGACCCAAGTGAGGCTCCTCAGCCTGGGGACATGGCAATGAGAGGACGAGATCCCAGAGCATTTGATCTTGAAGGCCAGTGGGACTTGAGGGCAGGAGCTCCACAGGATTGGGGGAAACAGAGACTCCACTTTCGGAGGGTGCACACAAGGCTTCATGTGTACTGGGACCCAGGGCAAAGCAGTAACTTTGTAAAAGCCTGGGCCAGACCTACCTCAGGGTCTTGGAGGGTCTCCTGGGGAGGAAGAAGTTGGCTGTGGCTCACTGTGGGGGCAAGGACACTGGTGGCAGAGGACCCAGGGAATATTTTTTGTTGTGAGCTCTCCTGGAGGTCACCATTTGGGCACTGAGACCTGGCCCCACCCAATAGCCTGAAGTCTCCAGTTCTGGGATGCCTCAGGGCAAACAACCAACAGGGTGGGAACACAGACCCTCCCATGAGCAGACAGGCTGCCTAAAGTTATTCTGATCCCACAGCCGCCTCTAAACACCACTTGACACAGCCCTGCCCACCAGAGGGAGAAGACCCAGCTCCACCCACCAGTGGGCAGGCACCAGTCCCTACCACCAGGAAGACTGCACAAGCTCCTGAACCAACCTCACCCATCAGGGGGCAGGCACCAAAAGTGAGAGGAGCCATGATCCTGCAGCCTGAGGAAAGGAGGCTACAAACACGGAAGGCAGAGAAATGTGTTCCAGATGAAGGAACATCATCAAACTCCAGAAGAACAACTAAGTGGAGTGGAGATAGGCAGTCTTCCAGAAGAAGAATTCAGAATAATGATAGTAAAGATGATACAAGTAACTGGAAAAAGAATGGAGGCACAGACCAAGAACATAGATGAAATTTTTAACAAAGAGCTAGAAGTTTTAAAAAACAAAGAGAGATAAACAATAACTGAAATGAAAAATACTCTACAAGTAATCAATAGCAGAATAAATGAGGCAGAAGAATAAATAAGTGAGCTGGTAGACAGATTGGTGAAAATCACTGCTTTGGAACCGAATAAAGAAAAAAAGTGAAAACAAATGAGGACAGTCTAAAAGACCTCTGGGACAACATTAAATGTGCCAACATTCACATTATAGGGGTCCCAGAAGGAGAAGAGAGAGACGGGCTGAAATAATATTTGAAGAGATAATAGCCATAAACTTCCCTAACATGGAAAAGGAACAGTCACTCAAGTCCAGGAAGCACAGAGAGTCAAATACAGGACAAACCCAAAGAGGAACATGCCAACACACATGAATCAAATTGACAAAAATTAAAGACAAAGAAAACATTAAAAGCAACAAGAGAAAAACAACAAATAACATACAAGGAAACCCCAGTAAGGTTATCAGCTGATTTTTTCAGCAGAAACTCTGCAGGCCAGAAGGGAGAGGCCCACTATATTTACAGTGATGAAAGGCAAAAACCTACGACCACAAATACTCTACCCAGCAAGGCTCTTATTCAGACCTGACAGAGAAATCAAAAGCTTTATAGACAAACAAAAGCTAAGAGAATTCAGCACCATCAAACCAGCTTTACAACAAATGCTAAAGGAACTTCTCTAGATGAAAAAGAAAATGCCACAACTAGAAAACAAGAAAATTATGAATGGGAAAGCTCACCATTAAAGGCAAACATACAGTAAAGGTAGGAAATCATCCACTCACAAATATGATATCAAAACAAGGAATCATGAGAAGAAGAGAGTACAAATGCAGGATACTGGAAATGCATTTGAAATTAAGAGACCAGAAACTTAAAACAACTTTTCGTATATATATATATATACTCTGCTATATCAAAACCTCATGGGAAATGCAAACCAGGTATCTACAATAGATACACAAAGAAAAAGAAACCCAAATGCAACACTAAAGATGGTCATCAAACCACAAGGGAAGAGAACAAAAGAGGAAGGGAAGAAAAAAGAGCTACAAAAACAAACCCAAAACAATTAACAAAATGACAATAAGAACATACATATTGATAATTACATTAAAAGTAAATAGACTACATGCTCCAACCAAGACATAGACTGGCTGAATAGATACAAAAGCAAGAACCATATATATGCTGCCTACTAGAAACTCACTTTAGATCTAGACACCCACACAGACTGAAAGTGAGAGGGTAAAAGAAAGGTATTCCATACAAATGGAAATCAAAGGAAAGCCAGAGTAGCAATAGTCATATCAGACAAAATAGACTCTAAAATAAAGACTGTAACAAGGACCAAGAAGGACACTGCATAATGATCAAGGAATCAATCCAAGAAGAAGATACAACAATTGTAAGTATATATTCACCCAACATAGGAACGCCTCAATATATAAGGCTAATGCTAATAGCCATAAAAGGAGAAATTGACAGTAACACAATAGTATTGGGGGATGTTAACACCCCACTTTCATCAATGGACAGATCATCCAGACAGAAAATCAATATGAAAGCACAGGCCTTGAATGACACATTAGACCAGAAGGACTTAATTGATATTTATAGAGCATTCCATCTGAAAGCAGCAGAATACACATTCTTCTCAAGTGCACACGAAACATTCTCCAGGATAGATCACACACTGGGCCACAAAGTGAGCCTTGGTAAATTTAAGAAAATTGAAATCATATGAAGCACCTATTCCAAACACAATGCTATGAGATTAGATATCAACTATGAGAAAAAAAATACTAAAAAACACAAATACATGGAGGCTAAACAATATGCTATAAGCAACCAATGTATCACTGAAGAAATCAAAGCAAAAATTAAAAATATACCTACAAATGAAAACAAAAACACGAAGATCCAAAACCTATGGGATGCAGCAGAAGCATTTCTAAAAGGGAAGTTTATAGTGATAAAATCTTACCTCAGGAAACAAGAAAAATCTCAAATAAACAACCTAACCTTATAAGTAAAGCTAGAGAAAGGAGAACAAACAAAACCCAAATTTAGTAGAAGGAAAGAAATCATATAGATCAGAGCAGAAATAAATGAGAGACAAAGAAAACAGTAGGAAAGATCAATGAAACTAGAAGCTGGTTCTTTGAAAAGATAAAATTGATAAACCATTAGCCAGCATCATCAAGAAAAAAATGGGGAGAGCTCAAAGCAATAAAATTAGAAATACAAAAGAAGTTACAATGGACACCACAGAAATACAAAAGTTCATAAGAGACTACTACAAGAAACTATATGCCTGTAAAATGCACAACCTAGAAGAAATGGACAAATTCTTAGAAAGGTACAACCTTCGAAGACTGAACCAGGAAGAAATAGAAAATATGAACAGACAAATCACAAGTCCTGAAATTGAAACTGTGATTAAGAAACTCCAACAGGGCATCCCTGGTGGCGCAGTTGTTAAGAAACCACCTGCCAAGACAGGGGACACGGGTTTGAACCCTGGTCCAGGAAGATCCCACATGTCACAGAGCAACTAAGCCCATGGGTCACAACTAATAAGCCTGCTCTCTAGAGCCCATGAACCACAGCTGCTGAGCCTGCATGCCATAACTACTGAAGCTCACGTGCCTAGATCCCATGCTCTGCAACAAGAGAAGCCACCGCAATGAGAAGCCCATGCACCGCAATGAAGAGTAGCCCCTGCTTGCCACAACTAAAAAAAGAAAGCCTACATACAGCAACAAACACCCAATGCAGCCAAAAATAAAATAAATAAATAAATTTATTTTTAAAAATTTATTAAAATTTATTAAAAAAAAAAGAAACTCCCAACAAACAGAAGTCCAAGATCAGATGGCTTCACAGGTGAATTCTCTCAAGCATTTAGAGAACACTAAACACCTGTTCTTCTGAAACTATTCCATAAAATTTCAGAAGAAGAAACATTCCCAAACTCATCCTATGAGGCCATAATCACCCTGATACCAAAACCAAACAAAGGTACTACAAAAAAAGAAAAAGAAGTCAATATCACTGATGAACATAGACTCAAAAATCATTTACAAAATACTAGCAAAGTGAATCCAACAACACATTAAAAGGATCGGACACCATGATCAAGTGGGATTTATCCCAAGGACACAAGGATTTTTCAATATCCACATATCAATCAGCATGATACACCACATCAATGAATTCAGTAAAGTCACAGAATACAAAATTAACACACAGAAATCTCTTTCATTCCAATACACTAAAAACAAAAGATCAGAAAGAGAAATTATGGAAGGAATCCCATTTACCATCACATCAAAAAGAAAAAAATACCTATGAATAAATCTACCTAAGGAGACAAAAGACCTGTACTCTGAAAACTCTAAGATGCTGATGAAAGAAATCGAAAGTGACACAAACAGATGGAGAGATATACCATGTGCTTGGATTGGAAGAATCAATACTGTCAAAATGACTATACTACTTAAGGCAATCTGCAGATTCAATGCAATCCCTGTTAAATTACCAGTGGAATTTTTTTTTTAAGATTTTTTTTCATGTGGACCATTTTTAAAGTCTTTATTGAATTTGTTACAATATTGCTTCTGTTTTATGTTTTGATTTTTGGTTTTTGTTTGTTTGGTTTTTTTTTTTGGTTGCATGGCATGTGGGATCCCAACTCCCTGACCAGGGATCGAAGCTGCATCCTCCTCATTGGAAGGTGAAGTCCCAACCACCGGGCCACCAGGGAAGCCCCCACCAATGGCATTTTTCACAGAACTAGAACAGAAAATTTTATAATTTGTATAGAAACACAAACCCCCAAATAGCCAAAGCATACTATGAAAGCAAAATGGAGCTGGAGGAATCAGGCTCACTGTCTTCAGACTATATTACAAAGCTACAGTAATCAGTATGGTACTTGCACAAAAACAGAAATATAGATCAATGGAACAGAATAGAAAGCCCAGAAATAAACCCACACAACTATGGTCAATTAATCTATGACAAAGGAGGCAGGAATATACAATGGAGAAAAGACAGTCTCTTCAATAAGTGGTGCTGGGAAAACTGGACAGCTACATGTAAAAAAAATGAAATTAGAACAATTTTCTAACACCACAGACAAAAATAAACTCAAAATGCATTAAAGACCTAAATGTAAGATGGGATATTATAAAACTCTTAGAGGAAAATCCAGGCAGAACACTCTTTCACAGCAGCAATATCTTTTTGGATCCACCTCCTAGAGGAAAGAAAACAAAAACTAAAACAAATGGGACCTCATAAAACTTAAAAGCTTTTGCACAGCAAAGGAAACCATAAACAAAACAAAAAGACAACCTACAGAATGGGAGAAAATATTTGCAAATTATGAGACTGACAATGGAATAATCTCCAAAGTATACAAATAGCTTATGCAGCTCAATATCAAAAAAGCAAACAACCCAATCAAAAAATGGACAGAAGATCTAAACAGACATTTCTCCAAAGAAGACATACTGATGGGCAAAAAGCACATGAAAATCTGCTCAACATCACTAATTATTAGAGAAATGCAAATCAAAACTACAATGAGGTATCACCTCACACCAGTCAGAGTAACCATCATCAAAAAGTCTACAAACTGTAGACTACAAAAATGTTGGAGAGGGTGTGGAGAAAAGGAGTCCTCCTACACAGTTGGTGGGAATGTAAATTGATTCAACCACTATGGAGAATATTATGGGATTCCTTAAAAAACTAAAAATAGAACTACCATATGATCCAGCAATCCTACTCTTAGGCATGTATCTGGAGAAAATTATACTTCCAAAAGATACATGCACCCCATTGTTCAGTGCAGCACTATTCACAATAACCAGGATATGAAAGCAATTTAAATGTCCATTGACAGATGAATGGATAAAGAAGATGTGGGGGCTTCCCTGGTGGCGCAGTGGTTGAGAGTCCGCCTGCCGATGCAGGGGATGCCGGTTCGTGCCCCGGTCCGGGAGGGTCCCATATGCCGCGGAGCGGCTGGGCTTGTGAGCCATGGCCGCTGGGCCTGCGCATCCAGAGCCTGTGCTCTGCAACGGGAAGGCCACAACAGTGAGAGGCCCGCGTACAGCAAAAAAAAAAAAAAAAAAAAAAAAAAAAGAAGATGTGGTATATATATACAATGGAATATTACTCAGCCATAAAAATGAATGAAATAATGCCATTTGCAGTAACATGAATTGATGTAGAGATTATCATACTAAGTGAAGTAATTCAGAGAAAGACAAATATCATATGATATCACTTATCTGTGGAATCTGAAAAAACGATACAAATGAACTTAATTACAAAAGAGAAACAGACTCACAGACTTAAAAAACAAACTTATGGTTACTAAAGGGAAAAGGTATGGGGAGGGATAAATTAGGAGTTTGGATTCACATATACACACTACTATATATAAAATAGATAATCAACAAGACCCTACTGTATAGCAAAGGGAACTCTACTCAATATTCTGTAATAACCTATATGGCAAAAGAATCTGAAAAAGAATGGATATATGTATATGTGTAACTGAATCATTTTGCTGTACACCTGAAACTAATTCAACATTGTAAATCAACTATACTTCAATATAAAATAAAAATTAAATTTAAAAAAGAGATTAAAAAAAGAAGTGTCTTCCAATGCAAGGATCAGATCAAAGAACATGAATGGAATATTCCTACTGGGATGATTAGGAGGATAACACATCCTTGGTAGGTGCAGAGCCTGTTCACTTATCCTCTGACTTTCCTTGTTCCCTTTCTCCACTACACCCAATTAAGCAGATAAAAACTTTGAGAAAGCTGCCTCTTCCTTCACCAATGTCAAGAAGGACAAACTCAAAGAGCCATTTGTCTGTCTGTCTTCCTCTGATGTTGCTTCTTCACGTTTGAGCTATTGGGAGGAGAGAGAGGCAATAAATTCTCTTAATAAAAGCAAAAAATAAAAATAAAAAACAAGCCTATATGGTCAGTCACAATCCTTGCTATACTTATATAAATAAGACCAAGTTTATTGAATCTAGACTTATTTTGCAAACAAATTTGTCTTAATTTGGCTATCTTTGATAGAAATGAGGGTGATTTTAGAGGGAAAAATTATCTTTCAATAGAAACCAAAATACGTATTGTGGATATTAGATTCTAGTGCTATTAATTTTCCTTGAAGTTTTGTTAATTACCTGAAAACTGGACTGTATCCTGAATTTTTCTAGTTTCCTCCACTACCTGACTACAACTCTCCAAACTAGTGTTTCCAAATTTTCTCCCACCCTTTTGACTTGGAATCATTGCAACTAAAACTGCCTTTTTTTCTGAAGTCCTGCATACTGAAGGTAGATACCTTAATATAAACTTCAGAGAAATCTCCACAGCAGCTCATGTTTAGACAATCTTCTTCGTTCCTGTTGCTATATGGACCACTCAGAAAGTTTACCTGAACATCTGATGGACATTCAAACTACAAAAGATGCTTTAACCCTGACATTTAGAGATCTTCTCAACTGTCTACCCTCAGAACTCAAAAACTGATACGAAATTTGCCTCAATTATTAACCATTGTTTTTTGTCTCCATAGCAATGCCTCTTATTAAATACCTGATTGCTTGTACAGTAAGCTTAACTTCTACTTGGAAATACTGCTTTGGAAGGGAAAATTAAGGTAAAATGATCACATGGATGGACTCTAATCCAATATGACTTGTATCTTTATAAGGGGGGAATATTAGAACACAGACATGCACAGACTGAGGGGCAACCATGTGAGGACACAGCGAGAAGGTAGCCATCAAAGGAGAGAGACCTCAAGGAAACTAAACTTGATACTTTGATCTTGGACTTCTAGCCTCTAGAACTATGAGAAAATATATTTTTGTTGTTTAAGCCACCTAGTAGCCAGTGTGGTATTTTGTTATGGCAGCCCTAGCAAACAAATACAATCACTATTAGGGAAAAAAAATCATGTGCTTTGTTATTCCAGTAGAATGATTTTAACACTGATTACTTCTTACCTTGAGATTATAAAAGACAGTGATAAACATTACTGTAGAGTATATATGAGTTGTGTCCTATGAAACAAAGCTAGTTAACAAACACCTCTCAGCTGTAGATGATGCCATGTGTTCATCTGATCAGCAAGAGGACATGAGTGGAAGGGAGAACCTTTTCTGCTTCAGACAAGCAACTTCCTGGGTTACCCTGAGTATGACAAAGAGGGCCATTGCTTGGGGACCAGGTCTCCAAGCAGTCACAACAGGCCTCAGGAACCCACAAGAAAATTGTGAAGGAAGAATATTACTAGCCAGGCCCATATGTATCTTTTCCTCCCATCACTGCTCTTTTGTGAAAAATTCTTCCAAATACATATTTTTGTCCCAAAATATGTTGGATGCTCGCTACTAGGAGCAACATTTTCTATCATCTCTGTTGGATGAATTTTCACACTTGCAAAATCACTCAGAAAAGAGTTCATCCTTCCAACACCTCCCCTACACCAGTGTCCCCCTAAACAGCATCTGACCACAATATGAAGGAACTTACCTCCCAGGTAAACAGGTGCTTGAATGTGATTTAATTATCTCTGCATCCTCTCCCTGGTCTCCCTGTGAAATCTAGTCACCTCTTTGCATTAAAGCATTTCTGTGAGAAGCCCTGTAAGGTGCTGGATATTCTCAATTCTGTCCTGCTGATTTCTCTGAAGTGCCTAGAAGCTGTCCTCTCCACACACAAACTGTTCTGACAAACTTCATTTGAATGATTTGGATTTTAATTCTCAATTTGCTTCTGTTCCTAAGCTCTTAAGGCTTTTTTTTTTTAACAATTCAGAAAAAACATCATTAAAAAAAAGACAAGGTTGGGCTTCCCTGGTGGGACAGTGGTTGAGAGTCCGCCTGCCGATGCAGGGGACACGGGTTTGTGCCCCGGTCCGGGAAGATCCCACATGCCGCGGAGCGGCTGGGCCAGTGAGCCATGGCCGCTGAGCCTGCGCGTCCGGAGCCTGTGCTCCGCAACGGGAGAGGCCACAACAGTGAGAGGCCCGCGTACCGCAAAAAAAACCCAAAAAAAACAAAAGGCAAGGCTACTCGCAGATCTAACATGCTAAGCTTTAACTTAGTACGTTCTTAAGACTGATGTTTTCCAAGGAACAAACTTTCATGTTTCCTGTGCAATAATAAAGGTTTGTTATAAAAGTTAAGTACGAAAAGTGAAAAAAAATAAAAATAGTGGTATCTTCACAGTTGAGTTCTTAACATATTTTCTGATATATGTAAAAAGAGAAAAATTGGCAAAATGAGTACCAACATTTTTAAAAATAATAATTAAGCCTAAATCCCTAGATTTACCTATTTTATAAAATAAGAAAATAACATTTTATAAAATACAATTTTATGAAATATGATTTTATAAAATTTGTATAGCTAAGTAACAAATGATTTGCCCAAAAAACAGATTTAGCAGGTGGAGTCCAGGGGGCACATTCTACAAAATAAATTTATTGACACTGTAAAGGGTTACTAGCATAAAATTGTGGTGGGAATAAAAAGGGCAGTGACCTTCCTCCTGAAGTTTAGGAGTGATCCCTGAATTGAGAGATATCTGAGTTGAAGTGGTCATTGGAAACAAATGGTAGAGAGAAATCACAGAGAGCAGACTGTATCAATTCCAGCTTCCGGACTCAGAGAAGGAAGGAAGAGCTTCAGATTTCATTGCAGAGAATGAGGCTGAGAAACTTTAAAATCAGATGCTCTTTCCCAGATCCAGGGGGCCAGCTAATGCACAAAAATGCTTAAAGCCACATAGGTATGTCACCTTTATTTCCTAGAGAAGATGTTAGCATTTTCTAAATCCTCATCTACCGTGCCTGGCATGCTTTCTGGAAGTTTCATCAGCACCACTTGTATATTTGTAGTACGATGTGTCTGTGGAGAGTACAGAACGCAGGTCCGGGGTGGGGGCAATGGACTCTTTTAGCTACCACAGTGAGTGGTGCCCCTGCAAACCTGAGTAAGGAAGACAACTTGCCTTTGGGTGGGTAGTGTTACAATCTGCATGTCTAGGGGCACAAATGTAAAGACCGACCCTGTTCTGGGAATGATTATGATTCTGACTGACCTCAAAGGGGTAATTATGAAACCCCTGGATCATCAGGATCTGGATGTTCCCTACTTTTTCCATGGTGTGATCATGACAGAAAGTGTGGCTGTAGATATCTGGGAACATTTCCAGAAATGTCCTCCTGTAGGAGGTAATTATAAAGTAAATGTGTATAAAACAGAAAATAATATTGAAACCTATCAAGGGGAGTAGATCTTAAGGGTTAATATTGTAGATGGACTACTTTGGAAAAAATCTTTTTCCCTTGGAGTATTAAGAAGTCATCGCATAATTGCCATCTCTCCACATTTTGTTCTAGAGTGCCTGGTTTATTGATATCAGTGTGAGACCTGTTTTAAATAAAAATCTATTTGTAAAAATCCAGATCTGTAATATGTTCTAAATATCATTATAGTGTCTTTTAACTATAGATTAAAAATCACTTCATTTTCAACAAAATATTTTGATGTAAACATCAAGTGTTTTGAAAACAAAGGGGATCTGTTTTTTTTGTTTTCTCTTTTATCTAATTTTTGTATCCATTTTGTCTGGGCATATTAAATGGTAAAAATATTTATAAGATTTGCAGTAGGTGAATCTTCTTAAAAAGAAAATACTGAAGGCCACAGAGTCTGGGAATATTAATATCTTTTTAATAGATTGATCCCCCTTGATTTCTTATTCTGGAGTAAAAGTACAAGTTTTTCCATGAAAATTAGACACACAAATCATCTGACACAATGTATGACAGATGGAAAATGATTGATGGGAATTTTGCTTTAATGCACATTGCTCATTGTAATTTTGCCCAGCTTAATGAACTGTGAATTAATAATGAGGAGCAACACATTCAACGTATTATAGTAATAAAGTGCTTTTATGGACATTTTTCATGTTTCCAGACTTTCTTGGCCACCCTGAACAATTTTAACTCAAAGGATTAAAAAATAATCGCTTATTTAACTGTGTTAAAATAGTCAACTTTGAAAAGGATATTTTCCTGTATGAACTTTTTCCTAATTGATTCCATTTTGTTCTGATCAGTAAAGTTACCTGAGTAAGCTGCACTATTAAAAAAAAGTGATCTGATAGAGTATTAGATGACATACATGACCATAGTCCATTGTTTTCTGATTCAACGACATAAGGGAGTAAAGTGAAAAATTAATACTTATACATTTTTTAATTAGGAGAATAGAAAAACTAAATTTCTTGTAGAAATAAGCCCAAAGAGTCCTCGTGTCAGCCCTGCTCCTCTTAAAAGACCGTGATGCTGTAATACCAATGGATAATCTGGGAGACAACCAGCTGTCATTAAAATAGATTTTACCAAGGCAAGGACAATAGGTTGCTTATTAGCAGTGAGAAATCAGTAGTCTTTTAGAAGTGTACCCTTTGGAAAGTGTGAGATATATAATAAATGAAAGCTTTCATTATTCATTGTTATAAGCCAAATGTAGATTAAATGTAGACTACCTTCAATTTAGATATTAAAATATCCTTCCCTCAGTAATTTTATGAGGTAACATGTATAATGTCAAGCATAGGCTAAGTCATATATTTTATAATCTTTCAAAAATTTTTAAAGCAATGTGTTAACCCTATAATGAATATAAAATGGATCCTAACTGCATGTCTTAGAAAATGTGCATTTCATAGAATTATTTAAGAATGAAGCCTTAATAGCCCATCTTTTTAAGTATGTTAGCTGAATGTTATGATTGTGTAATATCATTTTAGGGCATTACCACATTTTAAGAAATAAAATAATATTCAGAAGCATAATTTTGCCAGAATGTAAAATTTAAAACCAGAAATTTGAAAATCCTCACATGATTATTGGCCTGTTAAAAAATAAAGCAAACCCCACAAACCTGATGCAAGCTATTATGTGCAAAATAATGTGCTAGTTACACAGCCCTCTGGGAAGTGAATGTGAGTCCGGATGCTTCTTTCTTGGTTTATTTCATTCCTAGAGTACCTTTGTTGCAGGTTTTTCTTATGTTTCCAAAGGAAACAAGTAAGCCATCTCAAGTTTAAGTTCTGTCCTCAATAAAGTAAAAAATGTGCCAGATACTATTTGACTGGATGATAACTAAAACTGGACAAATATTTTCTCTCACTGGAGACTGACAGTGTTTTAGTTGTGCTTAAAATTTGTGATTCTCCTAAAAAAAAAGGGTACAAATGAAAACTTATGGTTACCAGGAGATAAGGGGGGAAGGATAAATTGGGAGATTGGGATTGACATATACACACTACTATATATAAAATAGATAATAATAACCTACTGTATAGCATGGGGAACTCTACTCAATACTCTGTAATGGCCTATATGGGAAAAGAATCTTTAAGAAAAGTGGACATATGTATATGTATAACTGGCTCACTTTGCTGTACACCTGAAACTAACACAAATTTGTAAATCAACTATACTCCAATAAAAATTTTTAAAAATAAAAAAATAGAGTACTACATGCATTTCTAAGAAATAAACATTATTTTCCTCATTCTTCTAAAATAAATAAAAATTAAAAATGTAATTTGTGATTTTCAAGCTAATGAACACCTAACAATGAAATTTGCAAATCTACATTTGGAATGTATAATTCTTTTGTGCAGAGGCAGTGACATTACAAAAGAACAAAACTTCTCAAACATTTCCCCAATTAGAGTAATGCTGACAGTGAGTGTCTGGTGGATCTCAGAGGGGCACAATTGATAATATATTTATCATGCTGCCAGTTTGCTAAGTGGTTTCATATTCACTAAGAAAGACTTGTCAATGGATACTGAAGAATAGATGTGAGGTCTCTGTGAGGTCTTTGTGCCAAGTCTCTGTGTGTTGTCTCTGGGTGAGATCTCTGTGTGAAGTCTCTGTATGAGGTCCCTTTGGAAGGTATCTCTGGGAAATCTGTTAAATCTGTGCTAGGTTTCTGTCTGAGGGTCTGTGAAGCAACATGAGGTCCCTGTGTGAGGTCTCAGTATGTGATCTCTGAGAAAGGTGTTTGCGTGAGAAGTCTCTCTTGAGAGGTGTGTCTGTGAAGTCTTTGTGTATTGTCTCTGGGTCTCTCCATTTCTTTTTTTCTTTTGGTCTCTCAATTTCTTGTCTTACTGTACCTTATGGAAGACGGAGCAGCAAGAGAAGGGCAAAGGGACTTGCTTCTTTCTGTTTTCTTGCTGTTCCATCAGCATCACCTGTCTGTGGCACTCTCCCAGCAGGAGCCAGGGGGGTCCAAGTCCAGCTTCCCCATATTCCCAGAACTCACTTCTGGGTGCCCCTGAGAGGACCCAGCAGCAGCCAGGCTCAGGTCCCAGCCCTGTCAACTCTTTCCTCTGGGTACCGACCCCTCCCACAAGTCCTGGCTCCACTCTCACTGCTGTGCCCATTCTGGAGGCTGCCTTGGGAATCGGGGGCCCAGAGGTAGGGCCTGGCTCCAGGGAGAAACCAGGGGTGTGAGCAGTCCTGTGCTCACTCTGCCCCCTCCACCCCAGGTCACAGCATTTCCACATGTTGAGGGGCCTGACAGGGATGGGGGATGGGGTCCATTTCTGTTGTCATCTGGATCAGGGGCATCAGCTGGAACAGAAATCTCCACAATGAGAAAGACACCACCTGGAGCTGTGTCCACCATGCGCCCTGCACATGGCAGAAAGCACCAAATCACTCTAGAGAAATTCTTCCTCATCTCCCTGCTTTTCCATATGGATGGGGGTCAGGAGACAAGAAAAGCTGTGCTAGAAGCAGATCAGTGGAACACTCCTGGATTGCACCCTGCCCCATCCACTTTGCACAGGTCACCTCCACACCACCACAAATCCTGTCTGATTGCTTCTTCACCTGCCAGGCTCTGGGGTGATCAAGGACTGGGAGACAGGCAAGGCTTACCAGACAATCACAAGCCAGTCCCCACCTCTCCCCTGGAGCAGTCCTTGGGCCATGTGTTTATGTGAAGGTCACCAGACTAGGAGTCACATTTCAAGTTCCCTAGTCCCGGCTTTTACACCTATTGTTAAGTTATCCTTTCTAAAAGTCAAGAGGTGATGATGTGTAAGCTTATTAAATATAGTATTAAGAGATTACCCTTCCCTGATTTGCTTTACTTCTATAAGTTTGACCTTCTGTTTTGACCTAAAGGTGGTCTCTCTAGGTCTGTGATCTTAGAGTTGGAATAGGGTAGAGACCCTGGGGTGGGGCCATGATGAGCTACAGGACCCTTAACTTTTCCTCCCCTTTAGGCCTTTAGATGGTGGTTGTATGTCAGGGGGCTGCTCTTTCAGAACTGCACATTTATGGGAATCTGGTACCACTTTGCCTCCTTCCTTGGATCCAGTGATTTTTCTACACCTACATCCCACCCTAAATTCACAGTGTTTGACCATCAGATAGTTACTACCCACAGTCACACCCCTATTCCATTCATCCAAAACTCCTTCTCTGGGATTAACATAGAGTGGAAGGTAGGTGACCCATGAACATAGCCATTCATTTATATGGGACTGGACTCAACACAGCCCTCAGCAGCCTCCCTGATACTCCCCCCACCTACACACACAGAGCTGGAAATGCCATCCTTGCTGCTGCTCTAAAGTATAGGAAAAACAGAGGTGGGGGAGGGTGATGCTGTACATTTTATTATGGCTAAGCTAAAAGGGGTTCATAGGGCCTATCTCAATCCCAGCCTTCATCAGAGAGAGAAGGAACTCTTAAGAGCAGATGTTGTATATTCCCTACCAAGAGATCCAGGGGCAAGCTTTCTCCTGTTTCTGAACTCAGAGCCCATACTCTATTCCCCCCAAACTTCCATCCACTTGGCTCTGACACTTCCTGGAGACTGAATTGGAATCTCCAGCCCTATCGCGTAAACCTATCCACTACAGTTGCATAAAGTTCAAAGTAGCATAGAAGAAGGAGAAAGACTGGTTGAACCAGATGCTTGGATGTGGGTTTCATAGGTTTTCCCCATCTCATTGTTAGAGTAATTTTGGTTTGTGTAATGACAGTATTATAAGGTGCAATGAAGGGACACGAGACAAGGAGCAAGCTTGTGATGCTACTGTCCACCTCCCTCCATGCCCCTCCCTTCTAGAAGACAAAGTGCACAGCACAGACAGCAGCCATTACACTATGCTTTTATTAGAAAAAAAAAATATATATATATATATATACATGTATTGGGGAACATTAAATACCTTGGATGTGCTAATGAGAAAATCATTTTCTCTACATGGACTGAATTTTTACTTGGAGACATGTTTTCCTACTAAAGGGAAGACTAAAGAAGGATTTTACTGTCGACCAGGCAAGACACCTCCCCAAAGATGACAATGCCTTGGACAGTGTTGATGGCGGGCTGGGGCACCTGGAATCCTTGGCCCATACTGGCAGGTACTAACTGGAAACAGACTCTTCTTGGGGGGCAAGGATGGGAGGCACCTTAGGCCCAGCTGCTCATCTTCGAACCTTACACTTTTCAAACTATGTTGGTGTCTGACTTTCCTTTCCCTCATAGAACAACTCTGGCCCTTGGAGGTGGCTTTATGACTGCAGGCTGTATAACCCATCATTCTCCCTTGCTCTGGGTAGGAGGTAAGCCTATGGTAGCAGAAACACCCACATACTGGGACTTGGAATTCCAGTTTGTGTTCATTTAACTTTGTGGCATGAAGTCCATGGTGAATTGCTCTTTTTTCTTCTAGGATCTGTCCAACAGCTGCCATGCGTGCCTGACCCTCAGCAGTCTCACTCTTCAAGATTGATCTGCTTTTGACTGATCCGTGACTCCGGGCAGTGGCTGATATGGGCTTTTTTTTTTGCAGAGCATCTCGACCATTGACTTTTTTATTGGGGAAAATCCACTTTAAAAATAGCCTCATCCTTTTCCTGAAGAGGCTTTCTGGAGGGCTATGTTTCTTCTCTGGCATGAGCTGGAGACATCTGCTCCCAATAGAGTCTGTTATTCCCCTGACCTGGGCAGGGCGGCTCATATTTCCAGCTTGAGAGGTCCCTAATTCTTTAAACCTTTCTTCATGCTCTCCTGGTTTATGCCTCCTACAGTCCTCTCTTTTGTAAGTAGGGGCAATCATCTTGCTCTGGCTCTTCCATGAGTCTTGAAGTTTTGAAGTTTTGGGCTCCTGCTGCCCTAGGTTGCTCCTTTGGGCTTCCATAAGGCCACTTGGCTCCTGGGAAGCTAACCTGTCTCTGGTGGGGACCCTCTGGGGATGGCACTGAGGCACCTGAGAAGCCAAGTTGTCTGCAGCAAGGAACCTGTGTTTGGGAAAGTCCTGAAGCTGGTTGTCTGACTGTACCTTTACTTTGTAGTTAAACTCACTAGCAACCTCCATGTTAAGGCATGGCTCACCTGGATGTTGGAAAACAGACATTCTAGGTAGTAGGAAACTTTTACTGGCCCCTGGCACCTCTAAACTCCTCATATGTATATTTGTGGTTTGGGATTTTGTCAACACTTTGGTTTCCAAGATAACACGAGACTGTGGTTGAAGAGCAGGAGACTCCTTGGCCTCCACAGCCTCCCTGGCCTCTTCACCTCTCAAAGAGTGGGATCCTAAGTTCACCTCCATCACTGTTACCCTATGGCAGGGGTCTCCTGAGGCCTGACCACCACTCTCCTCTCTTGGCTCATTCCTGACCATTGCTGAACTTGGACCTGGCTCCAGGCTGTCACTCTTGACCCATTCCACAGTCTCACTCTTCCAGGTTCTGCCCACAAGGCTGAGTGTGAGGGACTGAGAAGGTGGCCTGCCCTCCTGTCCAGTCAGAGAAGCCTTTGAGGGCCCATGGTAGTCACCAGATGGAATCGCTCCCAGGGCACTCTGGATTTCCTTACACACAGTTGAGGGGACAAGGAGAGGCCTCTTCAGGGTAGGAACTGACTCTTCTGTTATCACCTTCTCTCCTGAATGAGCCTGAGGAGGTTTCTCCAGGAACTCAGCAAACTGGACTGTTGAGTGGGACCCAGATACACAGGTGGCTGCAGGGGAAGAGGCAAACTGCAGAACGGTGGAGGGTTGGAGCTTTTTCAACTTAAAGACATTTATGGCCTTGAGGACCTTGAGGGGTAGGGTCCACCTGTGCTTTACCCCAAACCTTATAATATGTGCTTCCAGCAACTCTCGAGTGTCTGGATCAGGGAAGGAAACCCTACAGGAGGTGTTCATGCGGGGTTCCCAACCCTTCAAGCAGTGTCTTCCACAGGCTCCAGCAGGCACTGCTTTGCACGCCTCACCAGGAGGGTCTTGACATGAGAGCTGATGAAAGTTGTCCTTGCCAGGAAGCCTCCCCAGGCAGCTGTAGGAGAGCAGATGGGGCCAGGATGGCTGGACAGGACAGGCAGGGGTGGGCACCTGCAGCCCAAGAACCCTCCTCTGCCCCCACACTGACTTCATAAAGCTCCTGCTCTCCCTCACTCTAGGGCCTTAGCCACGCCCTCCCATGGCTCCCCCTCCCAGGGCTGGGGTCACATTATAGGCTCTGGGAGGAAGGACGACCCAGGAGAGAAGGGGAAAGATTCTTTACCTTTGCAGAAGTGAAACCAGGTTGTGAGTCCCCTCCAGTTCTTCCAGGCAATCTCTGCAAGCTGGAAATCAGGAGACTGGGTCATGGTGGTGAAGGCAGAGGCCTTAAGAGTCTTTCAGGAGGCTGAGTGCAATGGCCCTTTAAGGGAAATCTTTGGAGGATTAGACTCTGGGGCCCAAGTATCAGTGTCCAAGGCCACATGTCCCTGACAGTGATGGTAAGTCTCACTTGAAAAGGGTTTGTCCTTTGCAAAGTGCTTCCACGTTAATTAGGCTCAGGCTCTGTTTCCTGAGGAATAAGCTCTGCCACTGGCATCCTCAGAGACCGTGAAGCTGGGCCCTCAGGACTAGGAGAGATGGAAGCTAACTCTCGGGGGCGCGCAGGGCTGAATGGCAAAGGCTTACCTTTCAAAGATCCACTTTTCTTCCTACTCCTGCTCCTCCCCTTCAGCTCTACTTGATGCTGAGAGATAAGAAAAAATGAGGGGCGAACACCCAACTCTCACTGTCCTCTATCTAGGCAAGCTGTGTTCATGAACAACATGACTTTCTACATTTAACTAAAACTCTGTGGGTTTTTTTCCCCTTTTACTTATTTTTAAAGTGGATAACAATATTTTCAGTTTTTCTTCTTTGAAGAGTGCAAAGAAGGTTTTTTTGGGTTTTTTTGTTTTTTGTTTTTTGTTTTTTTGTTTTGCAGTACGCGGGCCTCTCACTGCTGTGGCCTCTCCCGTTGCGGAGCACAGGCTCTGGACGCACAGGCCCAGCGGCCATGGCTCACAGGCCCAGCCACTCCGTGGCATGTGGAATCTTCCCGGACCGGGGCACGAACCCGCGTCCCCTGCATTGGCAGGGGGACTCTCAACCACTGCACCACCAGGGAAGCCCAAGAAGGATTTTTTAAGTTTTAATCACCATAGATTTCTTCTGTCACTGTTCCTCTGATCAAGAAACACACACATTCTCAGACCTAAATGCCCACGTGAGCTTTGTCAGATAGGATTCTGCTTCCCAAGGCCAGACCTCCACTCCAGCCTCTTCTCTCAGGCTCTCAGGGGCTCAGCCCCAACACAGAGGAAGGTCTCACTTGTGACACCCACTGTGGGTAGGTGGCTGGTGAACCAGGGCTCAGAGGTCAGCCTTCCTGCAGAGATTGAACTCTTAGTAATCCAGTCCTTGACCATTATTAGTCACTGCATTTGGGACTTGCCCTGGAGCCCTCTACCATACCTGAACTCCTGGTCTAAGATCTTAGGCTAGAAATCCTCATGCCCACTCTAACCCCTCTCTGGCCTGGCTTTTCCCTAGAAGGATGATGTTCTATACTTTTCTGAGAGTTCCCATCTCAGGAGTCTCTCTAGGTGGTTTAGAAAAGTGGAAATAAGAATAAGAAAAAAAGAGATAATCTCTGCTGGGATTAAGCCAAAGGTTTCTTACCTTCCTGATGTTTCTATGTTTCCTAGGTGGTGCTAAGAATGGATTACTCTGGAAGCAGGGGAGTAACATTAGGAAGAGCCCCAGTCCACACAGGAACCCAAGGATGATATTAATCACCCAGGAAGTTGGGCTGCATCTCAGCCAGATAGCAACAGTGTTTTTCAAAGAAAAGAGATTCTCCATCTTCTGAACTGCATTGCTGCCCTCAGGCAAGAGAGCACTGGGAGTTCACTTGATGGCAGAACCCCAGGCCTGCATCACAGAGCTGTGGCCTTGTCACAAAGGGCTCCTGAGTGTGGGGGAGGGGCAATAAGAGAAACAGGCTGAATCACTGCCCCGCCTTCCCATCCAGACCTACAGACACCTGCACCCTCCTGGGGCTTCCAGATCCCTCCTTCCAACTACTCTCATCCTGTCAGAGACCTTAGCCAATTTTCTGTTCATTGCATCTGGAACCTGGTTCCTTCATCCATTAGAGACCTTTACTTGAGGCCCACCAATTTGATAACTCTTGAACATCTTAAGCTGACCCTGGAAGACTGGCTGTTTCACAGACATTTTTACTCAGGATTTCCTTTGTCCTCAGCTCCAACTTTCCCACATCATGTTTGTGTCTTGTGTAAACCCAGGGATAGAACTTGAATTTCTTTTACACTTATTTAGTTTTGTGAATTTTGAATAGTGTAATGTTTTGCCTCATTTTCTATCAGAGGGAACTACACACAAAAATTAAAATAATTTACTTTTCAAAATTCATAAGTATGAAAGAATGATAAATAGTTATGTAATAAGGAAGAACAAATCTGACTCCACATTAGATCTTTTTTACTTTAATCTTTATGCTTTGTTGCCGGAGCTAACTCTGTCCATCCCTGTGACCCAGGCTGGCTCTGAACTTTTTGGAAAACAATGTTGCCTATAGCCTGAAATATACAGGATAGCCTATTGCTAAGGCTCTGACTTTTAAGAGCTCATTCATGGAGATAAAAAGTTGCAGAACAGAGAATAATAATTGTTTTGTTGGAGGTTTACAGGAACACGTGACCTGACCAGGATCTGACCCATCTGGCCAGCTGCTAGAACAAAGGATCCAACACCAAGATATTTGCAACAATTAGTCATGCCCCTCCCTCACCTTGCCTTTAAAAAGGCTTTGCTGAAAGCCTTCAGGGAGTTTGGGGTTTTTCCTGGGCATGAGCCACATGTCTTCTTGCATGGCACTGTGTAAACCTTTCTCTGCTCCAAACTCTGATGTTTCAGTATTTAGCCTCACTGTGCATCAGGCACACAGACTTGCATCTGGTAACAGTTAAACCTTCAAATGATGTTTCTGTAAGTTTGTAGTGTTTATAATTCTGGAGTTAGTAAATCTTTAAACTGCACAAAAACTTTTGGGACACACTGCAAACACGCACACACACACGTCCTTATTTTCCTTAACCAATCTAGTACTTTCAAATCCAATAATCCATAATTTTCTACTTAAAAAAAATCTTTCATATGTTGTCTCAACCCAACTTCTTAGTTTGCAACGATAAGACAGTCCCCACTCTCCAGATAAATTTTGAAATATGTGGTCTTAATCCATTAGGGCTGCTATAACAATATACCATAGACTGGGTAGATTAAAAACAACAGACATTTATTATCACAGTTCTGGAGGCTGGGAAGCCCAAGATCAAGTCACCAGTATGGCCACCTCGTAGTGAGAGCTCTCTTCCTGGTTCACAGCTGGAGGCTTCTCTCCGTATCCTCATATGATGGGAGGAGGCTAGAGATATCTCTGGAGTCTCTTTTATAAGGCACCAATCCCATTCATGAAAGCTCATAAGCACTTTTGCATGGCCCCGCCTCCTATCTTTAAGAGGTAGGATTTCAACATGTAAATTTTGAGAGAACATTAACATTCAGACATGTGCACTCATTCTATACCCGGAAGCTAGGAATGGGTTAGGGTGAGCCAAGGTCCTGACCCTAAAGGGCTGTAGGGTGAAGAGTAGGACTAGGGGTCAAACCCTTGGGGCTGAGCCAGGTCTTGAGCAGCCTCTTCAGATATTCCTAGTGTGTTATGTATGTATTCTCTTTTCTGAGTGTGCCTTGCCTTTCCTGCCCCATCCTCCCAGGCCCCTGAAGCTTCAAGTCCAGCCTTAACCATACAGAAAGGGAGCTTTGAGTCTTACACAAAATTCCCTTATGACACCACTTTCTATCCCTTAGCAGTAACACAAGATTCACTGAAGGATTCACATGGTAAATATGTCTTAATGCCCCATGAGGGCTTTAAAATAATGTGTATTCTCTGCTTGTTGTTCATAATTTTATACAGTTTTAGTGGGAACGTGGGCATGTGAGTTTATTTGGCTATATTGCCATGAATGTGCACTTTCACAAACGTATCTCCTACATCTACTATTTTTCCTACAGTCTTTTCCTCCCATATGATATTCTCACCTTAATTCAACCTTTTATCAAAATTTAGACTTAGGTCTGTCACCATGTGGACATGATTTGTAACAAAATAGCTTCAACCGAGGAGGTCAGTGGAAGGCCTGGACCAGCTACCTTGGTTCCATGATAGTAAGCAAAGGATCGCAAACTACCATGTTAAGCTTAAGCACAAAGCAAAGTTTATTTAAGTGTAGGTACACTCTCAGAGAGGGAGAGAGAGAAGGAGAGAGAAAGAGCAGGCTGTTTCTGAGAACAGGCTATTTCAGCGAAGTGAAGCAAGCCCAAAGCAAAGCAAAGTATATCGAAGCAAAGGTACACTCTCAGGGTGGGGGGGGATGGGTGTACTGTTTCTGCAAATTGAAAGCAGCATTCCTATAAAGGCTTACGAGCGCTTTTAAGGAGCATTTTGCAGAGAGGTGGGGGTGAGTGACAAGGATCATTATTTGATTGACAGTCCTGAGCTATGTAACAAGTTTTCTGCTGCGCATGCTCTCATCCTTGAATCCCCAAGAAATGCCTACTGGGTGGGGGGAGGGGCAAAACCACATGTAATTTATTGTAATTATGGTATAATGAGTTTGGATTTACTATAGGTTATACGCCTGTCTGGTCTGGGCATGCACAGCCTGGAGAAGTCCCCTTGTGTTACTGTGCCTCTCTTTATCAGGATAAGCTGCCCACCACCCGACCATAGTTTCTCCCGTTCTGGGTGGATTCAAGGGAGAGTCCCCAGATGGCTGGGTGTGACTCAATTTCTTCTTCTTGTCTTTCTCACCACTGTCACCTCCTTGCTGCTAATGTCTGACTAACTACCTAACAGGTCTTCTTTGCATTCATATTTGCTCTCTAAATTTTCTCTATTACTTTATTTTCAATATGTTTTGTTTGATGGGTTTTTTTTTTGAAATTTAAAAATCTTATGATAACATTTACCTTGATTTATTTAATTATTGTTCTACTGTTATTGATTTCTGCCATCTTATTTTATGCTTTATTTTCTACATTTTCTTTATTGTTTCTTTTTTTCCCTTCTTCGGCATCTTCCATTTTACAGGTCAAGGGTACTTATGTTTGTTTGACATTTGGGAATTTTTAATATTGTAATGGTTTTATATCTTGAATTATGTTACTTTTCTCCTCAATTTCTTACCCGTGGATGAAAAATGTTCCCTGCCATATCAGTAGACAAAGGATGTTGCAGTCATCAAGTCAGACGTCAAAGCAGGAACCCTCAACTGTGCACCTTGAGGGGATTCGGGATGGAGAAAAACAGGGTACTGATTCTATAGTTAAGGTGCATATCAAAGGAATGATTTCACGGAGCCCAGATTCTTTCATCTTCTCATACATAGAAAAGTGCTAAAGTCCTTAACTTGAGATGTCTAGTTTTCTTTAATTAATAGTAATCTTTTGATGTTCTGACTACCTGGTTTTTGTTGACTCCTCCCTTAGGTCTTCTGAGCAGTTCCTCAGAGTGATCTGACAGGCTGTGTTCTGGGCTTAAGTCCTCAGAAAATCTGCCAAATAAAACATAATTCTCCTTTTGGGTTGTGCATATTTTTCAGTCAGCAGTCTTGGCAACCAATGAAGGGGCCCAGAGCAGACTTTTCTTCTTTGCCTGAACTCTATGAGGATCCAGAGTCCTGGCACCAGCAGAGGCTTCTTGGGTCTGTCCGCTTTCTTAGAGTGTCCAGATGAATTTGGGTGAGTATCTCCTGGTTCTTGGATCTCCAGTTTTGGTTGATGATCCTAAGTTTTATTCAGTGGTGTTAAACTCTTCTCTTGAGTAGTAGGTTATCCTTGAAACTTGGTTTCAAGAAGAAGTACCTGGGTCATCCTCAGTGAAAGACACTGGGAAGATTTTTACTCAGTTTAAACACTGAGAGCTTATCCTCAGTAGAAAAACAGTGGGAAGACTTTTGCTCAAGTGGGTTAGCCTCACTTAAAAGACACTGGGAAGATCTCGCTCAGTTTAGACACTGTGTGATTTATCCTCAGTTGAAAGACTGGGGAGACTTTGCTCAGGTGAAAGACACTGAGTAAAAGTTGGACTGGGTAATTAGGTGGAAGACTAACCTGTCTTCCTTGAATTGGCTACTTTAATAGAGTTTGTCAAACTAAAAGTGATCTTCACAAATTGAACTCAGAATGGGGAACTTAGCTTTCAATACAAAAGAAAAAGAAACAACATATTTCCAGCCTCCAACGGATATCCTGGCCAGGTTTATGTCCATACAAAATTTACATTTACAAGTACTTACTTACTTGGGACTTAAAGAAAATCTTGCCCTAAAAATGACTAAGATAGGACTCTTTTATTGCATATGCAGTTAAGTTAGAAAAAGCTGGCTTGATAAAAACATCTTTCAGAATTCTGACTTCAAAAAAAACAAAAGGCTTTCTAGGGGAAACTTGCATTTCTCTTCCTGTGTCTTTGAAATGTAAGTGTTCTGATATTCTTCAGTGTGTGTGTGTGTGTGTGTGTGTGTGTGTGTGTGTTTTGAGAACTTGGTCACTACCATCCAAAAGTACTTATATGGTGTACATTTGGCAGCCAGTCAAATAGACTGGGATTCTGAGCAGTCTTTTGTCTGACTGTACAACTCTCAGGGGCTTTTTGCCATCTTAACCTTCATTGTGTCAGCCTGTACAACAAAGACCATTACTTTCTTAAACTACTTTTGGGAGTAAACTTTCTGGATCTTATTTAGACAGCATCCTTTACACTCTTTTGTGGGGAAGCCTCTTGCGTCTTATTGATTTGAGTCACTATTAAGGTATACCTCATTTATGGGCAGATCATGGATCCTTCAAATTGGAGAAACTTCTAAATTGGTAAATTTTTAGAGAGCTCTCATTATAAATAGCTGTTTCATTGGCTCCTATGGGGGGGAAATGTTGGAAATTAGACATATAATGGTTAATCTAAAAACTCCTTTAGTTTCAAACAAACCCAAAAAATTGGTTTGGGAAACCTTATTTGTGGTCTCTGCTTCCCCTAAATGGGTCTTACAGATGCTAATAAAAACATTAGAATAATTATTGTTAATTAGGTTAAGTAACAGGGGAAAAAACTGAAGGAAAGTCTAAAAACTTTTTCCCAAAAAGGTGAAAATTTTAAAGGGACTTCTAAATGAATAAGAAATCTTTAGATGGTTATTTTAAAGTGGGATAAATAAAACAGACATTAATGAGATAAATCAAAGATTGGATACAATACTACCTAAGATTGGATGGGCCAAAGGGATCTCCTACTTGTCATCAACATTAAAGGGCCAGACCCAAACAAGTCTGCCCTATTTACTCCAGTTTAAAATACGTATATTTTATTACATATAAATTTTATACACGTAAAATTACACTGAGATACCTGACCAACAATTACTTGGGGCAAAAGTTAGACCAATTAATCAAGTTAAAAGATTGACAGAAGTGCCTGAGTCCCTTGGCTCAACCACTCTCTGGGGACCCCAGAGTCTTTATAAAAATTGGTATGTTTAAATGGGCATTGTATAAGATAATTACCTCTCTTTTGCCTAATTATATTGTGTGGGATAGACATGTTTCACTGGGGAATTCTTCCCCTGCTTGATATTATAAGATGGCATATGAAGGAAATATTAATTAAACATACTAAAGGAAACCAGTGGGATTACCTGAGCCTATACAATATAAAGTAAAAACTGACAGCTAATATTTAAGGGATAATAAAAATAAATAATGGAGACTTTACTCTGGGTCTAATCTGTGCACTCAGAAAGAGGGTCTTTGTTGAATGCCTTATGCAAGTTTTGAAGGTATGATAAATTAAACCATAAAGTTCTAGACTATAGAATTCTGAAATTTCAGTCTAGTTGGAAATCTTCTCACTGATACAGAAAAGCAAATTAAAGAAAACGTAGTTGGGCAAATCAATCTTTCAATATTATTTAGGTGACAGGCCAGTTCTTTGGGGAATTAAAAGCAACTGTCTTTGTCTTGCAAATCGGTACAAATCAGAAATGTAAATACAGACCACAATGACCTGAGACTGAGCCTAATTAGCTAAATTAGGTAGAACCTGAAACCAAGGTTAAAAAAGGGGAAAAAATGGCCTTTTAAAACTCAAACTGCTGATTAGTCAGTCAAGAAGATGGAAGAGTAGGAAGATGTGGAGTTCATATCTCCCCACAAATGCATCAAGAATACATCTACAAATGGAACAATTCTCCCAGAGCGCCTGATAAACACTAGCAGAGGACCTCAGGCACCTGAAAGGACAAGAAAGATCCCCACGTAACCAGGTAGGACGAAAGAAAGAAGAAGGGAAAAGGAAGAGCAGATGAAGTGGGACGTGACCTGTGACCCTGGGCAGGGGAGCGGAGCTGAAGGTGAGAAGAGGTTCCCGCATCTGGGGAAGCAGCGGGGAGAGAAGCTGGGGCAGAAGGAGAAATTTGGTGGCTCAGAGAACAGTGCAGCAGCCAGTCTGTGGCAGGCAGAAGAGAGTGAGGCCTACACAGATGGTCTGGCCACAGCTCTGCATGCCCCAGCCACTGGTGACCACTGGTGCACACGGGGGCTGAGTGTTGGAATGTGGGGTTTGAAGAGCAGATCCAGGAAGGGGAATGATGTTGGCTGTGAGGAGACAGCTCAAGGGGATAGGAGTGAGGAGCTCCACAACAAGGAATGCTCCTGGAGTAAGCCCAGACCAGCATAGAAGCAAAGTGCCACTGCTGAGTGATGCACAAAGGGCGGGGCCACCATTGCAGCCTCTCTCCTCACACACCGGCCCCTGCCTCCACAGGCACTAGGAAGGGCTCCTGCCAGAGTGGCTCACATGCCCCCAGCCATCATCACCTCAGCACTCTCCTGCTTGGGAGGCCCATTTGCCCAGCTTGCCACCTTGACTCCCTCCTGCCTGACAGGCTCGTGCATCCCATAGCCACCCAGCACCCTCTCATCTGGGCAGCCTGCCTGCCCTGATTGCTGCTTCTACATCCTCCTGCCTGACAAGCTCATGTGCTCCAGCAGCCTTGGGAGCAGACGCCAGTGGGTGGCCCACATGCAGAGATGGGGCTGAAACCACAGCTGAGTTCCAGGGAACATGCAACTAAGGAAGAAGGGCTGAAATCTCTCCTCATGGCTGTGCAAATCATGGCATTACACTTCCTCTGATGGCTTCCTAAATTCAGCACCTGGGAACATCCCAATGGACAAGTGCTCCTGCAGCTGAGACAGGTCTGGCTTTAGCAGCTGTGGGTTTTGTGGGCACATACATGCTGGGGTTTGTCCAGGCCAGAGTCTGAGCTGCCTCCATATCTCACATAGTGGGTCCAGGTACATAATTACTGCAGTCCTGGGACCTGACCTCAGTGGATCTGGGCCAGTGGCCTAGTAAAAATGATGCCTGAGTCACCAGGGCCAGTTGCCGGCATAACCATGGTTAAGGTGGGACTGAGAGCAGTACCAACAGCCGTGTACTTTGTAAGCCTACACAATGGGTGAAAGGAGACAAAACAGAGCATACCCACAGGTGAACACCTCCAGAGGAGGAATACTCAATGGCTTCTATCCCAGTGGGAGTGCTCCAGTCCTCCCGACCTCACACCGCAGATCAGAAACACAGCTAAGAAACAGATCTGACGGCCTCTACTCCAATGACTAGGGATCGGGACCCAACCCTGACAAGGCAGTGACAACCACAGAGGAAAGGGAAATTTCTGCTGAATAAAAATCAAAATTAAGAAAATCAACAGGAAAGATCAAACTTGGAAAATGTTTGCAATATCAATATCTGGCAAAGAACTTATATACAGATTAAAGAATTTTTACACTTCAAAAATAAAAAGACAATCCAACGGGAGAAAATGGCAAAAATATATTTATGGATATGTTATATATATAAATGTAAAGTATATGTATCTATGAATATATGCCTATTGGCTATTTGCATGTCTTCCTTTTATTTTTAAGTGCCTAATTATATTTTTTATATGTATACACACTATTACATATAAAATAGATAACTAATAAGAACCTACTGTATAGCACAGGGAACTCTATTCAGTACTCTGTAATGACCTATATGGGAATAGAAACTAAAAAAGAGTGGATATATGTATATGTATAAGACTCACTTTGCTGTACAGCAGAAACTAACACAACATTGTAAATCAACTATACTCCAATAAAAATTAATTAAAATATTTACATATATTGTATACAACATATATATTAAGTATATATAATTTATATATATTTAGAGATTGCTCCATCAAAGACGTATAAATTATAATTATAATGAGATACCACTACATATCACTATAATGTCTAAAATTTAAAAAACTGTTAATATCAAGTTTTGGTGTGGACCTAGAGAAACATGAATACATTGTTAATGGGCTTGTAGCATGAAAGCTTTAAAGTTAAATATACATTTACATATGACCAAGCAATTACCTAATAGTTCATACTTATCCAAGAGATATGAAGTCTTATGTCACACAAATTTGTTCACAAAAATGTGTAACACCATTATTCATAATAGGTAAAACTGGATATGACCAAAATATCCAAGATTTTTTTTAAACATCTTTATTGGAGTATAATTGCTTTACAGTGGTGTGTTAGTTTCTGCTTTATAACAAAGTGAATCAGTTATACATATACATATGTTCCTATATCTCTTCCCTCTTGCATCTCCCTCCCTCCCACCCTCCCTATCCCACCCCTCTAGGTGGTCACAAAGCACCGAGCTGATTTCCCTGTGCTATGCAGCTGCTTCCCACTAGCTATCTATTTTACGTTTGGTAGTGTATATATGTCCATGCCACTCTCTCAGTTTGTCACAGCTTCCCCTTCCCCCTCCCCATATCCTCAAGTCCATTCTCTAGTAGGTCTGTGTCTTTATTCCCGTCTTACCCCTAGGTTCTTCATGACCTTTTTTTTTTCTTGGATTCCATATATATGTGTTAGCATACGGTATTTGTTTTTCCCTTTCTGACTTACTTCACTCTGTATGACAGACTCTAGGTCCATCCACCTCACTACAAATACATCAATTTCGTTTCTTTTTATGGCTGAGTAATATTCCATTGTATATATGTGCCACATCTTCTTTATCCATTCATCTGATGATGGACACTTATGTTGCTTCCATGTCCTGGCTATTGTAAATAGAGCTGCAGTGAACATTTTGGTACATGACTCTTTTTGAATTATGGTTTTCTCAGGGTATAGGCCCAGTACTGGGATTGCGGGGTCGTATGGTAGTTCTATTTTTAGTTTTTCAAGGAACCTCCATACAGTTCTCCATGGTGGCTGTATCAATTTACATTCCCACCAACAGTGCAATAGGGTTCCCTTTTCTCCACACCTTCTCCAGCATTTATATGGTACTGGCACAAAAACAGAAATATAGATCAATGGAACAGGATAGAAAGCCCAGAGATAACCCCACACACATATGGTCACCTTACCTTTGATAAAGGAGGCAAGAATATACAGTGGAGAAAAGACAGCCTCTTCAATAAGTGGTGCTGGGAAAACTGGACAGGTACATGTAGAAGTATGAAATTAGAACACTCCCTGACACCATACACAAAAATAAACTCAAAATGGATTAAAGTCCTAAATGTAAAGCCAGACACTATCAAACTCCTAGAGGAAAACATAGGCAGAACACTCTATGACATAAATCACAGCAAGATCCTTTTTGACCCACCTCCTAGAGAAATGGAAATAAAAACAAAAATAAACAAATGGGATCTAATGAAACTTAAAAGCTTTTGCACAGCAAAGGAAACCATAAACAAGACGAAAAGACAACCCTCAGAATGGGAGAAAATATTTGCAAATGAAGCAACTGACAAAGGATTTATCTCCCAAATTTAGAAGCAGCTCATGAAGCTCAATATCAAAGAAACAAACAACCCAATCTAAAAATGGGCAAAAGACCTAAATAGACATTTCTCCAAAGAAGATATACAGACTGCCAACAAACACATGAAAGGATGCTCAACATCACTAATCATTAGAGAAATGCAAATCAAAACTACATTGAGGCATCACCTCACACCGGTCAGAATGGCCATCATCAGAAAATCTCCAACAAGATTTATATGGGTGAACCAGTTGTGGTATATCCATACAATGTCATATCATACAGAAGTAGAAGGATAGAATTATGAGGAATGCAACAAGGATGAATCTCAGAAACACTATGCTGAGAAAAAAGCTAGACACACAAGAGTATGTACTTTATGTTTCTGTTTATATGACTTTCTAGAAAAGGAAAAATGAATCTATGGCGACAGAAAACATATCAGCAGTTGCCTGTATCAAAGATGGAGTAGAGAGTGACTGCAAAGAGGAAAGGGAAAACTGCAAAGGGGGGGTAATAGGAAATTGTCTACCTTGATGGAAACACTTACAAAATATTTACATTTGTCAAAATTCATTAAAGTGTACATTCAAGTTAGTATATTTTTTATATTATACCACAATATATTTCTTCTAATAAAAATAATTATGAAGAGTAGGTAAGTGGGCAAAGGACCTGAACGCCAGCTTTAGCTATATTAGAGCTGTAAAATCAAAAAAAGATCAAATTGCCCCTAATTTAAAAACCAAGAAAATGCATAGAAGTTGAGGAATAGAGATTTTAACTTATTTTAAGAGTGAGTTTTCTAACAATTAGAGCTTCCTAAAAATGAAATAAACTTATTTTGAGTTGCAATTTCTTTCTCAGTGAGGACATTCAAGTACAAGATGACGATCATTTTTCAGGTATGTTGTAGAAGTGCCTTAGAGATTGAAATTTGCATTAACCAATACTTAAGATGATTCAATAACATCAGAAAATATGCTATATTTATATATGCTCTTTTATGGTAGAGTTCTGTCTATAATGTTTTCTAAAATATCCTTTGAATTAATATTTCAATAGTAGTCTCCAGTGCTGCAAATGTAGGCCAGAAAGTTAGATCTGTGCACAGTCTATTTTTTAAGAAGCTTGTAATCTGGAAGAGAAGATAGACAAAAATGTTGTAGCAAAATGCAGTAAGTTTCATAATAGAGATATCCTCATGCTCTTATATGACATGGAAGCAGTGTCACATTCTTAATATGTCATCTTTTTCTGAAATACTTCAGTATTAATTTCTAACAATGATAATAATTAATTAAGGCATGAATTATTTACAGAGAGATACTAGTTATTCCTAAAATATTTGGAGATTGTTTTAACATGAAGGTATATCTTAGAATACCTCCAGTAAAGTTCCAAAACGTGTCTTTCAAAGCCTAAATGTGTTTGTACAATCCTGAAAACCTCAAGGAAAAAATATGAATGTTGCTGATTATCCACCATTTAAAGTTTTCTAGGCTTTGGCATTTTTCTGTAAGTATAAATAATTGACTATGAACTATGCAGAGAGTTGTTTTACCTGAATTTCTTTGAGATCCATCAGATGTGGCCATTAAAATGAGCCAGTCTCCTCCATTACAACTACTCACTGTGCAGGCTTCTAGTCAAGCATTGGTGGAGATAGCGCAGCTCAATTTAAATTTAAAATTCAAGGTAATGTAACTAAACAAGTTAGTCCTATCCTTTCCCCCTTACTTTCCCTTAGAGAGTTTTTGAAGTTAGGGATTTGTAAAATGAAAATATTAAACCAAATTTAATAGCAAAATGTCATTGATATCATTAGTGAAACCAAGCCCAGTTTCCATTTACCCCAAAGTATAAATCGCCTATCTGAGAAGCAGTTCAAATTTAAGTCATGTCAGATTGGTGGTCTTTCTGAGTTTCAGTTTGGAACTCTTATTTGAAGTCATTGATTCATTCAAGAGCATCTCAATATCAATAGCAGGTTTTCTACTTCAGCAAAAGCCTTGATGTACATCAGTGCCATTGGGTCCAGAGGATAGCCTCTTTGTACGTTTTTTTCTCCCAGTCTCACTGCAATGTTAAAGTCACTGATATCACAGAGCACATTTCTAATCCTAACTATATGCCCTAATTTTGGCAGAAATCCACTCCTCCACTTTTATTCAATGTATTAACAGCCAGAAATTTAATTGTATTTGTTGAGACTGTAATATCAACGTGAAGCATTCCTTTTTTTTTGCAGTACGCGGGCCTCTCACTGTTGTGGCCTCTCCCGCTGCGGAGCGCAGGCTCCGGACACGCAGGCTCAGCGGCCATGGCTCACGGGCTCAGCCGCTCCGCGGCATGTGGGATCCTCCCGGACCGGGGCACGAACCCGTGTCCCCTGCATCGGCAGGCGGACTCTCAACCACTGCGCCACCAGGGAAGCCCGAAGCATTCCTTTTTTGAAGCTCAAATTCTTAATCCTTGCTTTCCCCTTTGCAAGAAATACTTACTCCTTTACTCCCTTGTCCCCTTAGGCTACCTACGTCATACATCAGTTAAGAAGACATTTCACAAGGGATGCCTTTCCTCATCCTTCCAGGTGAGAAAGGCTCCCTGTTCCATGGCTCATAGTACCCTGTCTATATTTACTACAATTAGTAATTATTCTTTAGACTGCAGGCTCTAAGAAATATGGACAATGCTTACTTTTCCACACCTTGTATTACCAGCACCTAATGCAGTGCCTGGGACATAGTAGAAGTTCTATAAATATGTAATGATTGATGAATGAATGAATGAACGAATGTGTTAGTAACAAGATAAATGCATAAATCGTATTTGTAAAGCACAATACAAAGTAATTTCATTAATTACTTAATTTTTTTGCACATTTTAATTAATTAATTTCATTAATTTCATTAATATTCACCCACTTATTACCCTTTATACCCTTCTCTTCATTTATATATCTTAGAATTACTTTTAATTTTATCAGCAGGGATACAGGATTTAATGATGAAATTTTGATGAAATGTATTAGAAATATTTGTGAGTGAGTAAGCACTATGCCATGGTGAGAGAGAGAAAAAAAATAAAAGCTATTGCTATATTCTTGACTCAAGTCATACTCAATATTATTTGTTACATATTATATTACACACACAAATGCATTCTCACTGGCATGGTATCACCTACATTATTATAATTTCCATTTCCTTCCCAATCCCTTTAAAGCCCACATCTGACCCTTAGACTTATTAAATTGCATTGTTTTAAACCACTTCTCCAATTTGTCAAGGTCATATTATGGTCATGTTGAATTTTGATCTTGACAAAGTATTAATCAGTCTTATCAACTAAAGAGAACTGTAAATTACTAAATCCACATGCTTTTCTATCATCCTAGACTTGATGAAAATACTAAGTAGCCTCTGGCCCAGGATTGACCTCTACATATAAAACTTCTGTCCACTTTGGTTGAGGAGGAACTATAAATGAGTTTAATTGTTCTACCTACTTTGTTTCCAATAAATAGGTCTCTGGTGCTGATCTATTTTTATAAATTTGTGAATGAATTCAATTAGTAACATTTTTTTATAATATTAATATTTAATGTCTGATTTCAAGTCGTGGATGAAAAAATGCTAACATCAATGAAAACTACTACTTGCCCAAATAGATTAATAATAGTAAGAACAGTTAAAGTAGATTTTAAATCTACTGTCATGTTTATTTACTTTCCTGAATTGTTCCCACTGTGCCACTTCCTTACTTTCTGAATATGACAAGTTCATGCATGACGTCCTCCTCTAGATGCTGTGCCATTAAGAAATCTCACTGATTATAATAGGTGATCATCTATGATGGATAATAAGATAAATATGCTTGTGCATTTTCAATCACAAATCCATGTCTTGCACAATGAAATGATTTTACTTGTTGCTTGATCACGGGGACTTCTTCCTCTGAATAAATAAGACTTGACTTTGCCTCTTTATGCAGTCATCTGTTCACAGTTCTGCCTCTCTCCAGTAGACTGTGTCTCCTTAAAGAAAAATGAATATTCATTCATCTTTGATCCCCATTGCTTAGCATGCATAGTAATTGTTCAACAAATATTTGTTTAATAAGTTAAACACCAATATGCCGTGAAGTAGGAAAATCTGGAGATGTGAGTGGTCAAGATGGGGGGTGTGATTAAAGGACCCCTCTGAATTCTAAGAACAACATACTTAGGAGGGAATGCATGAGTAATCAACGGGGCTGACTACTTGACAACTAGTATGTATTCAACTTTCAAATTCTATATTATAAGCATCCCTGAGTGTAATTTGAAATGGATAGACAGGAATTTTTATTTTATTTTTTCTAATGAGGAAGCAGTGTAGGTCTCTATTCTCATGGCCTCTGTTGCTTCCTATGAATATTTCTCCAATATCTTGACATAATCATTTTCAGGAAGCCAAGAGAGTCCAAAAGAAAATGACAAACAACAGAAATTGCTTTCATTTTCTAGTGTTTGGAAAAACATAAAAATAGGTTTAAGTTTTTCAAACATACTTAGATTTCATGAGATTTTACTTGGTTTATAATCAATATGATAAGATGCATCTATATGTATATAGAATCATCATTCATTTTAAACTGCAAATAATGTGTATCCCCATGGCTGATTTGCAAACTGTCAATAATAAGAACCAAGCTTATGTCCTCCTAAGTCTTTTGTAGCCCCATTTTAACACATTTTCTGAAAGTTATTTCACTTCAACCACTCTAGATACTTTCTAAAAAAGCAATAGATGACTTTTTAAAATTTTCATTTCAAAATGAAAATATTAAAATATGCTACAAATTGGTGCAATAATGGAAGCTACAACTTACCATGTAAGTTTGTTTGTAATTGAGCAAAATATGTTCCAATAATTTTTGCATTGTATTTGCCTTTCTCTCTGTAATTTCTAACCCTTTTTCTTTCACTATGGAATGTGAATTTTGATTTCTCATCTTCAAATTTGCCTTTAAATACATTTCTACCCCTATTTTTCTTCCATCTGGAAGCTAAGTTTTCAAGAGAAAATTTGTTTTCACAAATATTGAATGTCTTCATATTAGGAATAATTCTAATGCAACTACTTTGTATTTGGAAATGTGTCACTGTGTTTAGGAAGGCTAAACACATACGTTTGGGTAAGTTCAAAAAAGATTACTCCAATGATTCAACCAAATATATTTCAAGCATATTGATAAGAAATTTCAAACTAATTGTGTGTGATAGCCATCGATTAAAGACGTAAAATGAATGCCTGCTATTTTAAAACATAATTAAGCCAAGGAAAAGCTATGCATAACTAGCATGTTCCGTAAAGATAATTGGCTCACTAACTAAATTCTAACAGCCCATTCACATTTCTAGATTTTAATTGAAGAATGGATGGAAATAGTAAGGTGAGCTCATTGCCCAATACACATAAGCATGTGACAATTTTAATTTCTGCAGAGATGCCCATATCGTATGAAATCTTATTAATATTGTGATGGAATACAGTGAATCATGCTGTGAAAGAAGCACATATTTGACTGTTGTACATGTGTTCACACACACACACACACACACACAAACACACAGATACACACACATTTCTTTTCTCTCCTCTCTATTCTCATTTCAGTCCCATTTTTCCTTTTCTTAGGTAACTGGTATCATGAATTTAATATAAATACTTTGAATCCATGCTTGAAGTTTTTACTATATGCAAATGAATCCATGAAAAATACATGATTGCTTTGAGTTTTAAAAATTTGTATACATGTCATCATGCCAAATATGTAATCTTGAAAATCATTTATCATGTAAATAATTAATTATTTCGAGTGAAGTATTGCATTGCATCTTAAAAATAGTTTATATATGTCTTTTGTAAGCAGCAAAACCTGGAATTTTAAAATTTATTTTTATTGTCTCTGTGATCAAATGTATTGTGATTATTGATCTATTTCTCCTTTATTTTTCTATGTTTTATCCCTCCCAGTACTAACTTCATTTAAACACATTTTTCATTCTCTTTTTATGGTCTACCTTTTTATGAATCATATATGAAGTATTCATTTTTAGTGTTTTCTGAAAAATTTGACATATATTTCTAACTTTAAAAAGTCTAAAACTAATTATCTCATCTTCCTCCTAAGCGGTTCATGGACCCCTCAAATTTTAAATCTGATCTCCAGTATTTCAGTATATTATCTAGTGTTTTAATTTTACTTTGTATATACCCCCATTGGCTATTATTTTTTACACTCAACCGTTATTCAGATTCATTCCAACATTACAAATTTCTTTGCTGGTCACTGTTCAGTGCACCTTCCTACTTCTTTTTATGCTTATTTTCTTTCTTACTGAAGAACATTCTTTGTACAATGGTCTCCAATCTTGCCTAAAACACATGAGAATTATGTGAGAACTTTTTAAAGCTCCCATTATTGAAACACCACCTAGATCACTTTGGTTATAAAAAAAAATCTCAAAGTATTGGCTTTAGGCATCAGAATATTTTTTAATGCCTTCAGACAATTCCAATAGCTGCTGCTACTGCTTTAGTCATTTTTTGTTGTTGTTGTTACAGTTTGTGGGTGGTAATTCCTCTTTGTCTATGAATGAAAATTTCTTTACTTCTTGTTCTTGAGTAGTTTTTTAAAATGAGGTGTAGAATTTTAATTTGGACAGCTATATGTCCTCAGTACTTTGAAGATATTATTCTATTGTTTTCCAGCATCTACCTGTTTTCTGATAAGACAACGAATATTTAAAGCCAGCCCTCAAAAACAAGGCTTATTATTTCCAGGGCCCCCTTGAATTTCTTGGTTTCAACTCCTCCTCACTATTCTAATGTTGAATTTGTTTTTTCCCCTTAAATCCTGAGACTGGGGATCCCCCCCCTTTTTTTGTAAGCTTGTTCATTTGCTTTTTATATGTTGCTACATGTAAAAGCAACATATAAAAGAAAACACAAGTATAACAAACTGTGTGTTCAGATTGGAAGAAAGGATTCTCAGTATCTGTTCAGCCTATCGTATTGACTGAAAGCATTTACCTTGTTTCTTTTACAACTAACTTGAATATTATGAGTGTTACATCTATACAGTACTCTTCACCCTTCTTGGAATGTCTATGCTCAATAAGGACATTAGTTGATTTGTCACTAATATTGCTTTCCCTACATGTGACCTCATTCAGAGTTCTATCCTGTCCCATATACATAGCATAATCTTATATTTTGTATCTAACTGGCATCAGTTTTCCGGTTTTTTTTTCGATTTACTTTTAGCAGGACTGTACTGAAACACTCTTACACCTTAATAGATCTAATTGTCTGGACTTAAAATAATAGATTTCTCTATCACAGGGGAATTTGTCTTTACAGATACTGATTTCTGTTCTCTGCACATGTTTTCATGTTATATGCCCAGTGTAATATGAAGCGAGTTAATTTATTGTGTTACATATAGTAAAGAATCCAGCAGAATAATGTTATTTAGGGTTTTTTTCATTATTTCTATGAATAACAACAACATCAACAATAATAGTAATAGAAAAGATAATTTCTACCTATAGCAAGTCTCAGTTTTTTCTTAAATGCAGTCGAAGGCCCTTCACACTCTATTTGTCAGCTTGGCTTCAGGTTTTCATTTTGTTGGCTAGAAGACAGATAAAGGGGATTATGGACAGAACTGAGCCTGGTTTCTGCTAATCTCCAACTTGAATTCTTTCAAGGATTGCAAAATATGATTCAAGTATTTCACAGGCCTTTATAACCTTTGTCATCTGTCTGGTATATGTGCCATCATGGGTGGATTTGGAACTGACATTTTATATCTCTGATCACAACTGTATAAATATTTGTTTAGACTGACTATCAACATAGAACACAGACATTCTCTTCTGATGTATGGATGATACAATAGTCCTTAACTGGGCCCCTAAGGATGGGGCAGGCACAAACTAACAGAGGGCAATGAGGCAAATTTACAATGAACTCAGATTTTATATTTTCCTTTAGGTAAAAGAGTGGTTGCTTCTATACCAAAAAACTATTTCTTATAATTTGGGTTACATTAAAAATATCTCATATATACAGCCATTTATCTGAATCTATAATAGTGACTTGGTTTTCTCAAATACTTTATATATGGAGTCCTTTAGACTGGAATTAAATTAATCATGGTTGTATTTTTTTTCTATTGACTTCCCAGCTATTTACCCCTAGGAAAACTCTCTTAAATAATCAAGAGAAATATTTTAGGCAACATTATGTAAATCATCACCCTTATTAGATGAATTAATATTCTTGAAGTTACAGCTCATTTCATGGAAATCAGATTAACCTGGTGTTATGGGCATTGTCATTTATCAGTAAGTTATTTGTTAATATGCTCAGTATGTGACATAAAATATGTAACTTTAATAAGAGAATGGATCACCTCAAATAATTTAGCAAATCTTGAAAATGATAAGGATTAAAATTGTGGATGTATACAGGACACAGAAGCTTGGAGAACTTTAAAACCATCTATTTCTATCCTGTTTCCCTCAGACAAGGAAATGAAGGCTGACACTTTAGCATGGTTTGGAAATCCTTCTAAAAATTATCTGACTTTCTCTTAGAATTAACAAGTAATTTAAAGTTTTAAGAACTGCAGAACTGATCACATGAATTACCATAATTTAGTCAAGAATTTTTTTGAATATCCACCTTTTGACAAACATTGTACATATATGTACCAGGCTGTAGAGATGAATAAAATCATCCTTAGTCTCAAATAACTGAAAGAAAAATCCCCCAATATTAGTGAATACTGAGGAATTAAGGATGATGCTATGAGAAAATTTTTATAATGTGAAATTTATTAAGTTAAATAAAATATTTTGCTTTTGAGATTAGAATGCCTTGTTTTTGTTCTAATGATACTGATGATAGATAGTGGTTGTATTTTGCAGAATTTTTATGGGAGCAAAATAAAAACTTGGTAATGTGATATAAATTTGGTCCCCCAAGGCGATTTTTATTGTGATTTCTATTGGTGTTGTTAATGAGAGAAATTTCTGTGAGCTATTAGAAAAGAAAATGTGGATATCAATATCTAATCAAAAAGAAGGACAAAATAATGGATAATTAGAGAATATATATAATCAGTAAATTAAAAATATACTCACATGCTAAGGAAGCACAGTGGTGGAAGTTTTGCTCATCATAAAGCTTTAACAGTGAGTAGAAGTTATCTTGGTGTCTTGGGTGTGGGAAGATATGCTAACAACCAGTGATAGATCCGTTGTAAAATTTGGAACTGTTTCTTTGGTATTCAATTTCACTTAAGACCCGTGCTTCTGGACAGGATGGAGTAATAGGAACTGGATTTACTCTCCTGGCTTAAACTGCTAAAAGTAAAAATATATATATATTAAACAATAATTTTAGACATTGAACAACAAACAGCACAAGACAACAGTTGTATAAAGCTGTTAATTATAATGATAACCATAAAAACCAGTGGCATAATGTTTTGTGTAATACAGTTAAATGTTGGTGTTTGAACAAGTCCCTGGTCACCTGTAAAAAATAAAGGTGGATTCTCTTTTCATATTTATTAACAAAATGAATTTCATAGGGATACAGTATTTAAATATGTTAAAATACTACAGTTACTAGAAGAAAACATTTTTGTTTTAGTTAATAAAAGTTAATTAAAAAAAATTTTAAATATTTTTATGTGTTGCATTTATTGCTTTAAGATTATACAAATATGTTTTGATATAATTTAATACATGCAGCATCAACTAGAGTATTCAATACACAGAGTATTCAATGGGTATAGCCTTAGTAGTGGGACCAAATTAGCCCTAGACTAAATTGTTTCAGTTGCAGCCTAATAAGGCTTACAAGGAAGCCTCAAAATGATCAAACTATTTCTTAACTACCTCTTTGAGCAAAGTTACAAATATTTAAAAAAATACAAAAACGCCCTGCAACCAGTAAAGTAAAATTCACAATATCTGACATGCAATCTAGAATTACCAGGGATGCAAAGACAAAGGAAAATATAACCCATAACAAGGAGAAAAATTAATTAATGAACACACACTGAAAAATGGTACAATCAGTAAACAAAGACATTCAAACAGTTATTATAACTAATTTTCATAGGTTCAAAAAGGTTAAAGGAAAGCATCAGCATCTTAAATAGACATATAGAGGATATAAAAATAACCCAAATTGAGTTCCTAGAGATGAAAAATATAGTTTCTGAGATGAAAAATAAACTGGATGGGATTAAAAGAGATGAGGCACTGCAGAAGCAAAGACTGACCTCCCTGCAAAAGCAACATTTTGTTCTTCTAATCTGTCCAACTGAGTAGTCCAAATATAAAGTCTGAAATGAAAAATGCCAGCTTGGTCACCTTTTTTCATTTCGAATTTGCTTTACCCTTGCTTTACCCTTTCAAAAATAATTAAAGTATAAAATTATGAAAATTGTATTCAATGGTATTAATATTAAGCATCTATCCATCTTATGGATTGCCCTGCATAATGCAAATATCTAAAATCTAAATATTATGTGTATATATACATATATGTATATATATCTCAGTAGCAGAATGAAAAGAAGATATGAAAGTACAACACAAGTTGTGGAGGAATATAGTAAAGGAAAGTAAAATAGTATTTTTGTTTTTAGATATAGTTGCTCTACGCAGTGGAAAAATGATATATGGATTAGCATATTTTATTTTCTGAGAAGCATGAATCAATTTAAAAGGCGAATGGGCAGATGAATTTAAAGAATGATTAATTTGAATACATTATCAGTCTTCAATTTTTCTGTTACTGACAACATCCCCTTTAAGATTTTCAAAATGCTGAAAGGTGGGATTCCAAGATTTTTAGTTGCTATAGAAGCAATTATTAGCAAATCCTTTCTTCTAATCTCATTACAGAAAATACTGCTCTTTGTGCCCAGAGAACTCCCATTAGAACAGATAGCTAGTGGAAAGCAGCCACATAGCACAGGGAGATCAGCTGGGTGCTTTGTGACCACCTAGAGGGGTGGGATAGGGAGGGTGGGAGGGAGGGAGACACAAGAGGGAAGTGATATGGGAACATGTGTATATGTATAACTGATTCACTTTGGTATAAAGCAGAAACTAACACACCATTGTAAAGCAATTAGATTCCAATAAAGATGTTAAGAGAAAAAAAAAGGAACTGCATTTCGGAGCAGCTGAGAACATAGGGTGTAGCAGTCTGGAGCTATCCCACATTTCCTGTGTCTTATTAAATATTGTGTATATATGCTATGTATTTATATCTCCATCTAAATATACATCTATATCTCCTAAAATACTGTCTCACATATAATGAAGGCACAGTTTCCAGATAGTTGTTCTGGTAGTCATTAGACAAAATATAGTCTCATTTATTTAAAAAATGTGAAATGAGAGAAATGTACGAAAAACTTGATCCATCTTCTGACTGAATTTGTGTTAGTACCTTCAGAAGAGGAAATAATTAATTTATTGTAAATTATTTTATTCCTCATTTATTAGAGAGGAAATTTATAAACTGAATCTGTTAGGGCTTAAAGGGCTTTTTTCCAGAAGATAATATCTGTGGTTCTCACCTTACACTGAGCAGTATATCACTAGTGAACAATCTGACAAATATGTACATTGTTAAGTTATTTTATTTTAACCTGGCTTTTTAATACTATCATCTGATATACATATTAATTGACACTGCAATTTCTTCCTTGATTTGTATATTTTTTTCTACAAACACTTTGCATTCCATCTTCCACGTATCTGATTTACTCATCCATGTGATGGTCTTCATCTTCAGACATCTTGCTGTCTGAGCTGTTCAACCCTGTGACAGTAAAAGCACACTCACTAGGGACTAGGACTTTGAGAAGGACTTAGAAAATTGTTTGACACCTGAAAAACATGGCTCCAGAATATGAAAAAAAATCTGCAAAATTGAGATCAAAACTTGTGTAATTAATTTTTTCAACTAATATTACTACAACAGCAATGTTACTCAGCTTTCATATAGTTATCTATAAATTATATTGGATATGTGACTTGGGCACATATTAATGCATTTGATAACATTTAGGGTAAAGCTTCTAAAAGGGCAATTGCCTAGGACTGAGGAAGGTTTAAAAATGGCCCTGCACAGAATGAACTAGAAGTGACTTGAATGGGAGGCTGAGGCAGAGATGCTGGACCCGGAGAGTTACAGAGCAGGCATACATTGGAGAGAGCTTTCCTATATAGGAGAGCCAAGAATTTGTTACTTATTGAGCGGGGAGCATGAAGGTAGGGGACCCTATAATGAGAATCCTAGGATTGCTTCTAGATTTCTAACTTGGATAAGTGACAGGACGGTACTCTTTGGTGAATACTAAAGGAACAGCAACAGCAGCAAAAGTCTAAGAATGGAACTTTAACATATCACAATGCCACCTTTAAAGTAAATTTGGCTTTCTTCTCCTTTTTGAATGAATGAAAATGCATTAATTAAAGACATACACATTCACACACCTGCTAATATCTGCTCTTCTGCAATCATGTGTTTTCTGTATAGTGTCTAAATATCTATTCTAGTTGAAGTAGTGCTTAAACACTTCAATATGCCTCTTTTCAGCCAAAAAGAAAAACTGTCTATGACTGTTTCAACATATTTTAAATATATGTATAATCATTGCCAACTTATCTGCTTTGCAGATTCTCGTTTCCTATACAATATTTAATATCTCCCTTTATTGAAAATGTCATTGCTCAGTATTATGATTGTTTTTCATTTTTATTATATGTCTGACTGTTAGACTTATTGATTAATCTCTTTATTAATGGAATGATCTCAGCACAATGTTAAATACTCTTCTTCTCTACCATTATTGTATATTATTTTAAAGATTTTCCATACAGTTACTTTAAATGGGATTTTCAGATTTTTCAGGCTTTTTGAAGTCAGTAGGATAGGCTCCAGTGAGTAAAAGAAATGCTGAAGAACAATATGAATTAAACAAATTTAAGTAGTTAAGAAAGCACTAATCTAGTCATTGAGAAATATATACTAATATTTACATAGTATGTATATATAAATCAATAGTTTCAAAATGAGATAATCTACTGAACAAAATATCTTAAAATGTGAATGAAAAGATGTTGTCAAATCACTATATGATTAAAGTACAAAAATTTGTATAAGCTTGGAATATAAATAATAAGTGCATTTTTGTCTGGGAGACAAGTTGTTATCTGGGAAACCTCAAGACATTTTGTAGATTATCGAAATCACTTTACTATCAATCTTGAGCATTTCTCCTATCAACTCTATAATTAGTATTGGAAATTAACATGATGACTCTATTTCACTATCAGGAACATTAAAGAAACTATTTCAAGTGCTAAACATTGGTTTTAACAAATAAAAAACAATTCATCTGAAGAAAATGTTACAATGAGCTGAGGAATTAAAAGATCTCAAAGTAGAGAAATTTCACTGACTGCAGTATACACAACTTGAAGGTAGAGTTTCTGTTTTTCCTGTTTGCCCTCCAAATTTTGGAACAGTGTTATATGCACAGTGCAGGGTAATAAGCAAATATTTAACAAATGAAAAGTACTGAATTCATTACCTTGTGGTACAAATTAGGATTTCTTTTTTACTGTAACTAGAAGATTTTAATTTCAGCATTATGAATTATTAATGTCTTTATCTGATTCCCAGTTCTGTGTCAACCAAACTTATTTGAGTGATAATTAGAGGACTTCATGTTTATCCTATCTTCTAGGATTTCACTTTTGCATATCTGTTAATTCATAATTTTGACATTTTTATAGCACAACCAACGACTATAAAAACACATGGAGCAAGCACTTGCCGAATAACTAAATAAAACAGGTTTCAGATATGAAACTAGAGCCATGCTTGGTTATACTTCTAAATGCTTCATCTAAAGAGAGACCTGCAACACTGCTGCATGAATTAATCACCTACGGTGACTTTTAAACCTACCAACAGCTGGCCCCTCTATCATATCTGATTTTATTCAATAGTCTAAATGATAATAAGTTTTTGATCAAGAACTTTATTTTACTGGTTGTAAAGGTGCGCGCATGAACGCGCACACAATCCCCAGGGCTTTTAAAAATTGTGGGACAGAATTAATCATAACTATTGAGTTTAAATGTCATTTATCAACTTACTAAAGTGCAAGCATGCAGGGAAAATAAGCTAAAGACAAGACTTTTGTTTTTCAATTTATTTTTAAAAAGTCTTGTAGAAATCTTTATGAAATTAACACAAAACGGTAGTACCAAAAATCTTTTTGCTTTGTTTATTCCCTAGTCTGTGGCAATGTAAACAGTGGAAGTTAACCCGGAATTTAAGTTAAGGAAAGCTATATTGTATTAAGTTTAGCCAAACATTGTCTAACTTGCCATCATATTTTTTCAAATCAATAAAATTTCTATTCTCTTCCCTCTCTCCTCATCTCCCTTAAGGTATGTCAACTCTAACCCCGCCCCCCCCCCATACACACACCTTGTTGCCTCTGACATTATCTCCTCTACTAGACGCGCTTTTGTACTTATTGCTACATAACAGTTCAACAATAAAATGTGATAAATGCAGGCAAAGTTGTTTCAAGAAGGAAGGTAAATGTCCTTACACATTTTCAACATAGAAACAGAATTTTTCAAAAGTGAGTTACAAAACAGCAAAATTAAAAAAAAATAGTTATAAAGTTTGCAGATAATGTTGTCATCCCTCTTAAAAGAAGAGGGATAAGGCACAGAAGAAATGTAGTGTTGAGGACAATGAAAATCAGCAGTTATTGCAATCTATTTATGCTGCATTCAATGGATTTAGAAGACAGAGGCTTGGGTGCTGTCGTTATTACTTGTTTGCCATTTGATGGTGGGCAAAATATTTAATTTCATTGCGTTTCTCTTTCTATGCCTCTAAAATGTGGATTCCCAGGCTAAGAAAATATTTCAAATCTTTTCTAGGTCTAAAAGTCACACACCTTAGTGTACCCTTTATAAAGGCCACATTTTCACAAAAGATAGCATTCTTGTAAAACACCTTTATAGAAAGAAAAAGCTATATTTAGAAGGTCCACTCAGTGTCCAGGGTTTTCTGAAGTCGTACTGCTGTTTATAACCAGGTGTAGGCCAGTAGGACAACACATTTGCTTTAATAACTGTCCAGATTTCTTGGAGTTAAAGATAAGTTTTTCATTATTCTAAGTGTTGACCTAAGAAATTATTGAAAGAATTGTTCTAATTTACTTATTGAATTGCCCAGTTCTTACATGGCCTGACATGGAAGGTGATTTAAAAGATTGCATTTAAGTTTGGACATATAGCCTTCATCCTGCTGTTTCATCACAGACCTCTTACAGGATAAACACGTGCAACCATTTTGAGTTTCTGAATGGGAGTGCTCCTTATAGTATTTTCCCCTTATAAATTTCTTGCCAACTTACTCCAATTTGAATGCAGGTAGAAATTTATAAATTTCTCCAAGAACTTATTTTTATTTTTATGAATCTTACTGATTTTGTTTTAATACCGAGGACTTTATCAAGTTCATAGACATTTGATAGAATAAAAAGCAAAAGCATAATTAGGAAAAATCCAAAAACCTCAAATAGAAAATAAGATGCTAGGTTGTTAGTAACAGAAATTAGCACAAATAGACTGAAAAACTGACCACCATTGTAAACTGAGCTTTTAACTATGGGAGTCGCCAGGAAAAGGAGGGTTACCTGACTCAGGGCTCTTCTCTTTCTTTGCCTTCTTTTAACAATCTCGAAAATTAAACAAAGATTGAAATGACAATAAAAATAATTTATTTCCCAAACCATTTGAGAGTAGTTGCCAACACAATGCAATGTCTCCCCCAAATCCTCTAGTATTTCCTACAAACATATATCCAAATGTAATCATGAAAATCAGGAAATTAACACTGACACATGACCACAGAGCTACTAATCCTCAGACCCCTTTCAAGTTTTGTCAATTATCCCCATCATGTCCTTCATAATAAAAGGATCAGCCCAGTGTCACATGTTGCATTTAGTTGTCCTGTCTCTTTAGTTTTTTAATCTGGAAAATTTTCTCAGGCTTCCCTTGAATTTCATGAACTAGAAAAATTTTAAAGAATATGGATCAGTTATTTTGTAGGATTTAGCTGTTTGTATTTGTCTCATGATTATTCAGGATATGTGTAGTTGGCAGGAATAACACAGTGGTGAAGCTCTGTTCTTCTCACTGCTTCCTATCAAACAATTTCGGCAAACTTTTAACTTGTAACCTTAATGGAATATTATTTTACTCATTTGATTAAGGTGTATCACCCAGTCTTCTCCATTGTAAAGTTATTTTTTTCTCCTTCATTATTAATAATTTTTGTGGTAAGGCACTTTGTAATTATGTAAATATCCTGTTCCTCATCAAACATAATTTATTCAATTTAATTATTTAAATCAGTATGAACTCATAGACTCCTATTTTATTCAATTGACTATAATATGTTTCTACCATTATTAATTTTGAGGCTTAGATTGTTCAAGACTTGTCCAGTGGAAACCCCTTCAGTTTGGCTTCTATATCCTTTGATGTTTCCCAATTATTCTGTGATATCTCCCTTTTTTTTTAAAACATCTTTATTGGAGTATAATTGCTTTACAATGGGGTGTTAGTTTCTGCTTTATAACAAAGTGAATCAGCTATACATATACATACACCCTCATATCTCCTCCCTCTTGCATCTCCTTCCCTCCCACCCTCCTTACCCCATCCCTCTAGGTGGTCACAAAGCACCAAGCTGATCTCCCTGTGCTATGCGGCTGCTTCCCACTAGCTATCTATTTTACGTTTGGTAAGGTATATAGGTCCATGCCTCTCTCTCGCTTTGTCACAGCTTACCCTTCCCCCTCCCCATATCCTCAAGGCCATTCTCTAGTAGGTCTGTGTCTTTATTCCTGTTTTACCCATCGGTTCTTCATGACATTTTTTTTTTAGATTCCATATATATGTGTTAGCATACGCTATTTGTCTTTCTCTTTCTGATGTCACTCTGTATGACAGACTCTAGGTCCATCCACCTCACTACAAATAACTCAATTTCGTTTCTTTTTATGGCTGATCCCTTACTTCTTGAAACAATAATATGTTCTAGAGTCATCTTATATTTTCCCTATAGTGGTTCTAGAATCAGCCATTTCTCCAAAGAGCTTTAGTTCCTTCAGTTGGAGAGCTGTATTTAGAAACCAAGATCTGGACACTAGGTGTATTCATTGCTCTTGGGAAGTAGTGGTCCCAGGTATTCTCAATAGGCAGCGCTAGGGGATTTATGTACATATATACATACACACATATGAAAACACATATTCATAACCATTTACATATATTCACAAACACATTCATAAACATATGCATACATATTGTCTATGTTTATTCTTATAATGTCTCTATATTGAAAATACATCCTCCATTCCCTTTCAACACCCTTTCATTCTAGTTTTTGCCCTTTTCATATTTTAACTCCCTCCACAGATATTAAAATAACACTGATTACCATATTGTTAATATCCTTACTTATTTGATCAATCTTCCTGTATTTAAGTAAATTCTTGTAGCTGCCACTTTCCCATCCACACATTTTCTCCACCTGGCACGGGTTATGGCTATCTGTACAGAGTGGTTGCCAAGGCCACTTCCTCATGTGGATGCCCTTTCACACGAATCAGACTTCAGCAGTCAACTCCAGGCTCCCTTATGCAGACATCCTCTCCCCTTTCTCAGACTCTGAGACCCAATGCCAAGTCATGTGGCTCCTTGAATGCCCACCTCCCCCATGCTGACAAAGGGTTATTTTACCTCACTTAATGGACTAATTTGTTCAAGAAGGGAAGGAATCACAACACTATAAAGCAGTTATACTCCAATAAAGATATAAAAAAAAGGAGGGAAGGGACAAGGAAGAGGATGAAGGGAGGTGGACAGGGATGAACAGGTATCTTTTTTTCTAAACAATATTTGAAGAGGTCCTTCATTTAGAAGTTACAAAGACATTATGAAGTATCAGCTGAAGAACTGAAACAACGACATATATTTACACATCTATATCCCTACATCTATGACACACAATGTACACCTAATTTTATAGCAACCAAAATATAATTTAACAAAACTTATGATGCTTAGCCATACACTTTAATACTCAGCAACTTTAAAAAATATGCAGTGCCATTTGGCTGTTAACTATCAGTCCATTTATATGAATGGATTTGTAAAACTCCTAGCCAAGAGTGCTTGGGATAGCGTCTCTACTGGTCCTACTGGATCCTCTTCTTCTTTTGTCACTCTTTTCGGTCATTTGTTGATTCTCGATTGTATCTCATTGGTGACTTGCATGACCTTTGCTAATCATACCTGGGCAAATAGCCCAGCTTGGTGTCTCTCAAAGGGCTGACTGAAAACCATCTGCAACAGAATCAACTGTGGTACTAGATAAAATTCAGGTCCACAGGCCCTGTTCTGATTTCCTGCTCAGAAGCTCTTTAGAGAGTAATGAGTATTTGGAAAATACCTTAGCTAATTCTCACACATTGACACTGAAACCATGGTGTAGTTTGCATGTTTACAATTCCTCAAAGTTCACGGTTTAAAACACATAGGTCTCACCAACTACAGTTCTTTTATTTTAGCTTCATCAATTCACATTTGTTATTTAACCAACTTGGAAATTGCCAGATGTGTGAATAGCCGCCAAAGTAAAATGTATCTATCTTCTGCAAAAATGTCTTCTACCAAATGTCTCTACAAAATGAAATGTAAATACCTTCTAAGATCTTGCTTGGAGGAATCTTACAGATTTTTAAAATCTTCCAGGTTTTAGGGAATACCAAGTGCAAAGGCCCTGATGTTGGGAAAGCCACTGCAGAAAGAAAATCTGGATGTGTGTGTGAGAGAATAGTAGTAGTAAACGAGCTTGGAGAGTAGGGCAGAAGAAATACTGAATAAAGCATGTAGGACAGGTAAAAAGTTTAATTTTTATTCAAAAGTTATGGGAACAGGTTTTGGGAAATAATGTGATATGATTCATGTTTTTTTTGTGATTATTCTGGCTATTGTATTGGTTATAGACTATAAGGATTGGGGCAAGAGGGGAAGAAGCAAGGAGGTTGTGGAAGAGGCTGCCTATTGCATTAGATGAGGCAAGCAATGATGGCTTGGAGTAAGTAAAGATGGCAAGAGTAAGGTGAGAGGTAGGTGGATTCAGGATGTATTTTCAAGTTAGACTGGCAAGAATTTCTGATGGACTGGACATAGGAATTGTGGGAAAGTGAGAGTTTAAGGATGAATCTAACATTTTTGGTCTGAGCAACTGGATGAGTTATGGAGCCAGGAAAAACTGGAGTGCAATGGATGGATCAAAGCAAAATATTTAGTTTTATTTGCTAAGTTTGAAATGTCTATTATGCATAGATTGGAGATATTTAGTGGGAAATTGGAATTAGGAGTCTGGAGGTTAGGTGAGTGGTTAGGGCTAGAAGTATGAATTGGGGAGTCATAAGTCATCTTCCCATTAAAGTAATGGGACTAGATTAAAACTCATGAGTAGTTAAGGTAGATGGAGAGCAAAGGGGGCCAGGAATGAGCCTTAGGGCATTCTAACAGACTTTGAGGGATGGGAGGCATCACCAAGGGAGACTTCCAAGGAATGGTGAGTGAGGAGGGGAGAAATCTAGGAGAGGATGGTGTCCTGGTAGCCAGTGAAACAAAATATTCATTCTGGAAATTATAAAGTTCATTTTCCAAAGTTTCTTGAATTGATGATCATTTGAAACTTGGTATTTTAAAAAGAGCTTTAGCAAACAGAAAAGAGAATAATTTTCTATCATGAGTGATTGATTGCAGCAGCATGGGGAATGGAAAAGTTGTGAAAAGGGAATCAAGAATTTATGTAAAAGACAATTTTAAACAAAAGTATTCATTTAAAAAACAAGTACACAATATTTAGACATTATATTTTGTCTTTGTGTCAACAGCAGCTACAGCATGCTGTAAGTGAAAGATGAAGGATTACAGTTGAATATCAAATCAGGGAAAAAGGTGAAATACTTGAATTCTTTGTAGATTTTTAATAGATTTCAAACCTCTATTGGTTTTGAATAATGTCATATTTCAAACGTAATTTTCTAAATAATCATAACAATTTTACAATCAGAATAAACCTTATACAAGCCTTATTTAAATGCACATATAGTTCATTTTTATGGGTAAAACTAGGACTCTGGTCTTCTGATTACCAGTACTATTTCTTATTGCAACACACTGTTTAAATGTATAGATGATTGAAAAAAAGAGCATACCAGTGATCTCTTAAATGGTTTACAAAATATTAAGTAATTAAAATTAGGGGAAATAAAGCTCATGAGGATTAAATTACAGGAAGAGTTTAAAGGGGGCAAAGAAGTAGGAGATGTATTTCCACATGGATAAATATGATATTTTAGGAGAAAATGACCAAGACTGCATTTATAACGTCATGATACTAGCTAAATGAAATAAAGACAACCATCATGTGAATAACATATAATTTTGATGGTGAATTTTGAATATGGAGACTGATACAGATTAACATCTGATTATAATAAAAATCAGATAGGCAGGGTAACAAGGTCTTCTTCATCCAATCATAGCTTATCAGGAATAAGGGAACCTCTTGATACTTTGGTATGTGCCATTTTAGGACAATGAACTTGCTACAAAGTGAACACTTGACACAAGAAATAGTTTAGAAACATAAATATGATTCAAGAAATTCATGGATGGTGAAAGCTATGTTGGATTATTTCAGAAAGTTAGGGATGACTAGGTTAAGTAACTTCTCTTTTTAATAACAGAATAACTGTCACATGAAAGATCTCACTATGCCATTGACAAAGATAAAATCCCGGGACGCCATGGCTTCACAGTCTAATAGTCTAGAGATACAATGTCCAGTATAGTGTCCATTAGTCACAAGTGGCTATTAAATACTTGAAATGTGGGCAAGTTTGACTTAGGAACTTAAATTTTAATTTTATTGAACTTACATTTAAAAATTTAAAAACATATGTGACTAATGGCTATAGTTTTTGACAGCACTAAGAACATTTCCATTATCATGGAAAGTTCTATTGACCAGAGCTGACCCATAACATTTTTATTTAATTTTACATTTATTCCTCTTTGCTAAGAAAATCCTCTCTCTTACTAAAAAACAATATTAGCAAGATGGCTAGATATAAGCTCAAGATGCAAAAGTCTATTGGATTTCTATAATCCAGGAACAAAGAGAGAGCTTAAAAATTATTTAAAATGGAAAAAAAAACTACCTAGGAATAAATCTAAAGAAAAATGTGCAAGACATTTATGGAGAAAATAAAACCCTATTGAAAGATATTAAAGAAGTCTTAAATAAATGGAGAGGTACATCTTGTTTATGGATAGAAAAGACTCATCATTATGATGTAAATTTTCCCCAACTTAATTTATATAGTCAATACAATTACAATAAAAATACTTAATAGAGGTTTTACAGGATTGCCAATTCTGAAATATTTGTGAATGGTCAAGAACAGCTGAGACACACCTAAAAAATCCATTCATTCCAAAATGGTCCTGGAAAACTTAATTATTCATAAGAAAACAAAGAAATTGGATAATACAGACAAGTCGATTGTAAGTGCATTAATGGCTTGAATATAAAACAAAGATACACTAGAACTTTCAGAAGAAAATATACTATATCTGGGTAGCATTAAACTAGGGAAGGACATTTTAAGTAGAACAAAAAGACACTAAGCTAAAAGATAAATTTGATTTCATTAAAATTGAGAGCCGCTATTTATCACAGGACAACATTGAAAAAGTGAGAAGGCATGAAGTAACTTATTTGTGTCATATATAGCTGACCAAGGATTATTTGCTTGTATTTAAAAAACAACAGAAATAAGTAAGAAACAGATAAACAGTAGAAAAATGGACAAAAGATATTCTCTGGACTTTCATAGAATAGGAAACATAGGCAACTATTAAACAAATGAAAGGATTCTCAACCTATCAGTAATTAGGGAAATACAAATTAAAATTGTTATGGACTGAATTGTGTTCCCTAAAATTCGTATGTTGATGCCCCATCTCCCAATGTGGCTGTTTGGAGACAGGGACTTTAAAAACATAATTATGGTTAAATGAGGTCATAATGGTGGGGCCCTAACTGATATGACTGGTGGCCTTGTAAGAAGAGGAAGAGAATCGAGGGATGTATACACACAGAGAAAAGGCCATCTGAGGACATAGCAAGAAAGCAGTGGTCACCTGCAAGTCAAGGAAAGAGGCCTCAGGAGTACCCAAAACTGCCAACATCTTGATCCTGGACTTCCAGCCTCCAGAACTGTGAGAAGATAAATCTCGTTTTTTAAGCCACTGAATCTGAGGTATTTTGCTAGGACAACCTGAGCAGACTAATACAAGGAACAAAAGACTAGAATGGCCATTCTAACTGGTGAAGCTATAGAGCCAAAAGGGCTGAAAATTGATTCCATATCTTTGGAAAACATTTTGACATTATTTTTTAAAGTTGAATATTTGAATTCCCTACAACTCAGCAATTCTACTCTTAGTATGTCTACTCTTTTACTTATGTTAAATCTTGCACATGTGTACCAGGAAACATTAAAATAAATGTTCATGGAAGTACTGTCCGTAATAGGCCCAAAACAACCCAAATATCATTAATAGAATAATAAAGACATTTTCTTGTATTTATAAAATAAAATATTATACAGTAGTACAAATGAATGAACACTAGTTAAAGTAAAGTGGATGAACCTTAGAAACATAATGTTGAGTAAAAAAAGCAAGCACAGAAGACTAAAGTATGATATCAATTTTATAAATCTCAATAATAAGCAAAATCAGATAAAAATTATGTGGATGTTGAACATAAAGCCAAGATCAGAGTGATTTCTTTGGTGAAAGCAGGAAGGTGGGATCAGGGTAGAGAACAGAGAGAAGACTCAGCAGTTTTGATTCTAGTTCTTAGGTTCGGTGGTGTGTTTGCAGGAGTTTTTATTATTTATCATAACTTACATACAATTAAATATATTCTTTTGTATATTATCTAATAATATTTAAAAAATCAAAATCCATTATATACCAAAGATAACCCCTAGACATTAATTATAGAGAAACAACATACATAGTTACTCATAAATCTTCTGTAGTTGAAAGCTTTTAGCTATGAAATTCTTCCCCCTTCATATGAGGACTTTATGTTCCATAATGAAGGAAAATTGTTCCTACTTTGGGACAATTTGCCTTCTTTATTTAAGTGATACTAGTCCTTTCTTTGGCTGCCTAGAAATTTTAAAAACAACCGATAACTACATCTACTGCCTGCAAGAGAATAAAGGAAAAGGAGCATAGGAGGCAATCTCATACATTATTGATAAACACATACAAAGACAATATTAGTACAGAGCTATTTCTCCATATAGCAACTCTGAATTTTATTAATAAATACATATATATATATATAAAACATTAATAAAAGAATAAAATTATCCAATATGAGTACATTTGCTCTTTTTTTGCAATTAGTTCCAGGATTCTATTTTAGATTATTACTTCATATCTGCGAGAGTTGGGTGTGTGTTTGTGTGTTTGGTTTTGTGGAAGTTGCATTGTGCTAAATTTTACATTTCTTTCTTGAATTAAATGGCTTTTGTTATCCCTTGGGAATACTGAAGATAGCAACAGCAGATTACTACCTACCGATGGAAAAGTATAAACAGCAATTTTAGCTGCTAGTGATTCTGAAATTGCCCTTAACTTTGCCCTTCTAAAAATGCTCCAAGAATTACGTTGTGCAAATCCACAGATTTACTATCCATATTCAAGTCATTTACGTGAACAAAGAATGTAGCCTGCGGTATCAGTAACAAAGGATGTTATAGCCATCAAGCCATCAGCACCCTGAGGGGATTCAGGATGGAGAAAACAGGATACTGGCCCTAGATAATTAAAGTGCATATCAAGGGAATGATTTCCATGAGACCAGATTCCTGCATCTCACCATATATAGAAAAGTGCTAAATTTATTAACTTAACTTAGTTTCTTTAATTAACAATAATCTTTTGATGTTCCAACTACCTGGGTTTTTTTTTTTTTTGCAAGAACCCCTAAATATCCTGTGCCCTCCCTTACCTTTTCAGAACGGTCCCTCAGAGCTATCTGAGAGGCTGTCTCCTGATTTAAGTCCTCAGTATGTCCTCCAAATAAAACATAATTCTCAACTTTTAGGTTGTGCATTTTTTTTCAGTCAACATTTAATTGTATGGCTCACGTAGGTACTATGCCTAGATGTAATGGGATGAGATGTAAATTATTAAAACGAGATAAATTCTGTCAGCTCTACCACTAGCTGAGATCCAGGCTTTCATCTCTGGATACTTCTGTCATAGACCTTGGCAGATATGGGGTCTGTGTTGGTCTTAAAATTATTCTTAGAATTGTGGGGACTCATTCATTCTTTCAACAAAATTTTATTGCTTATATTCTATGTGTCACTTACAGTTCTGGGTCTTGGAATATAGAAGTCAACACACGAAAATACAAGGATAAAACACATTTTCTACCATATTAACTTTTTTCATTCATTAATTCATCCCTAAGTCATTCAACATGCATCTTCTTATTGAATACTGATGAGGGGTCAAATGCTCTGCTAAACACTGAGTATATAACTGTAAATGAGATGGATAGGCCCTGATTTTGATGTCACTACTATCTTTTGTCCTGCCATATAATGGGACAGCTTCATTATTCCCCTTACCCTAAGTTTTTATCACAAATTGCTAATGAAAATAAAACTGTTAGTGGAGTTTCAACATGCATAGGTAAATGAGAACAGAGAACTCCCCTTTCACATGCCCCATTCTCCTCCTTCTAACTCCCTATGTGAACTCACTTTGTGACAAGACCAAGAAGATGTGCCCCAATAAGAACTAAGCTGATTTCCTCACACTGACTGGGGCTATTGCTCACTTAGAAGACTTGATGCTTAATTTTGATAAGCAACTAGAAGACCATGGAGACAACCTATAAAAATGATTTGTCATGGGAGAAAATACTAAAAAGGGTTAATGTGCTGTTCCACATGTCTAACCTCCTGGGATTAAACCACAGGCACCAAGATCACCAAGTGTACATGGCAACAGTGAGTTACAAATGAAAAAAAAAAGTATCATACTGTTATTGTATTCATCTTCCCCCAAGGCACTCTCTGATAAACACCACAACCTCTAAGGGAATTGAGAACAGCTTCCTTGTGGGGTAGGTTATATATGCATCTTTTTCCAAGCAGTTAAATCATATCCAGCTATCAGCACACCTTACTTAAGGTGATTGTAATGTATGAGATTAAATGTTCTTACTTGATTGGAAACCTTCTTGTCCTCAATTCATTGGCTATACTGGATTTTTTTCTTGGGTCAGACTTTCAGACTTCTACCAGAAATCGTTCCTTTGGGGAAACCAGGCCTTCCCAGAAACTCAGGAAACTGAAATGGAGACAGCAAGAGAGAAGGAAATTATTTGGACATATAGACCTCAATTGTTTGGTTTTAAGTAAACGTCCAAGCAAACATCTTCTAAATGGTATAATAACTTTAGGGAAATTCACGGTTTATAAGTTTTTGTACTCATAAACTGTACATATTATGGTAAGAGTACAGGTTGCATTTTGTGTCTTCAACTCAAGCAAAGACTTCAAAAAAGGCTCAGTTATCCTTTGTTCATTAAGACACAAAGAGAGGGCAAAAAGGGCAAGTTTCTAAGTCTTTTTCTTTAAAATTTACTTCCTTTCTTCAGTCTTCATCAAGATCTTCAGGAAATTAACTTTACTAAAGTTAATTATTCATAAAATAAACATAGGAACCTGCAGAAGACTATTTCACAGAGACCTGTAATGTACAGTATCCATTGAATACATGCACCATGAGCTTGTGTTTTCGAGCACTGGCATACACAAAACTCTGTGTGTGTGTGTGTGTGTGTGTGTGCACATGTGTGTCTTTTTTTGTGATGGAGCCATAGGGAGAAAATAAATCTATTGGCTGCAATTCAGTGATGTAGAAAGATTTAAGGTTAAAGGAAAAGGCTACATCAAGCGAAGCAATAAAGTCATGAGGTTGTGCTTCCATAATAATAACAATAGCAGTCTTCTGTAACCAAGGGAGCAGGCTCCTCAAATTATACTCACACCTGTTAGACCATCTGCCCATAAATTTCACACTATCATTAATGGAAAACAAATGGCACTGTCTCTCCTTCCCTTTATCCATTGGCCATTCTCATATAAACGATTTTTCTCTTCAAGGTCATGCTCTTTTATATCTGTTTAAAAATATTAGGATTTAGGAGGAGTGATACAAATGTGCCATGCCTTGGTACTTGTACCAGTGATGGCTCTGTAAGGAGCACTGGATTGTTAGGAGGCTATAAATTGAATTCCCCTAGAAGCAGAACCTGAGGCAATAATTTGAATGCAAACTGTTCATCTGGGAGGTGCTTCCAGAAAACTCAGAAGTGGAGTGGGAATTGAGAATGGAGGCATGGAAGGAAGACAACAGAGGTGCATTACTGAAAATTACTCCTGCAGGAAACTGCTGCCAGTACTTCAGGGGAGTTCTGTGAAACTCTATAGAACATGTCTCAGAGTTATCCCAAGAATTGGTGAGAAACTTGAAGTACTTATCTTCCAGTCCCCTCTGTCCTAGGTTGAAAGCTACACCCAGATACATTAACTCCTGTACATTTGTGGCCTGCCCTAAGGTGGATAATTGCAGGTGGTAGCATGATTCTATCAGCATATACTGGAATGATGAGTGCTGGGGAGATATGAGTGGAACATTGAAACCATCTAATACAGTCGGGGCAGGAGATATTAATTACTGGCTTGCAAGTCCAAATGGGTAACCTTAAATTCCTGGGTTAATGGTTTTACTTTGAGGTATTTAAGCATGATGTATGAGTAAAAATTTCCTCTATTAAATCAAGTTTAAATCCTAAGCCCCTAATCGTCTGGAAAACTGTGGGTATCTTTTTAACAGATTTTTGAAAAGTAACATGATTAAGATTTCAAACTGACCATTCATTCATTCATTCATTCACTAATTCAACAAACATTTATTGAACACCTAAAGTATGCCATGGGTTAAACTAGGCACCAGTGTTACTGTTACTAAAATCATTATCGTGCCACCTAGAAGTCAATGTATTGTGACACTCAAATAAGAAAATCCATAGTTACCATAAAAATTATTACAGTGTGCTATAGGAACACACGGTAAGACCTTAATGCATGCTGCGGAGAGTAGTATATGGGGGATATCAGTAGGGCTTCCTGTAGAAGGCAATTGAAATGGATATGTAACATGAAGGAAGGGTGAATTTTTGAGGAAAAGAGAAGATAAATTCATGATTGCCAGAAAATGAATGGTTAAGGATCAGTCCAGAAAGGAGTTCCATTCATAATCAGTATAAGAAATGTCACTGGGGCTTCCCTGGTGGCGCAGTGGTTGAGAGTCCACCTGCCGATGCTGGGGACACGGGTTCGTGCCCCGGTCTGGGAAGATCCCACATGCTGCAGATTGGCTGGGCCCATGAGCCATGGCCGCTGAGCCTGCATGTCCGGAGCCTGTGCTCCGCAACGGGAGAGGCCACAACAGGGAGAGGCCCGCATACCGCAAAAAAAAAAAAAAAAAAAAAATGAAATGCTTACTGGAGTGTAAGAAAAGAAGACAATGGAGAGGGTGGTAGAAGCCAGACCATGAATGGTCCATGTATGTATACTAAGTGCTATGGTCTAGTCTTTGTGTTCCCCTCCAAATTTATATGTTGAAATCTTAATTTCCGGAGGTGATAGTATTAGTAGGTTGGGCCTTTGTGAAATGATTACGGTATTAGTGCTCTTACAAAAGAGACCCCACAGAGCTCCTGAAGCTCTTCTGCCATGTGAGGTTACAATGAGAAGTCTGTAACTCAAAAGAGGGCCCTCATCTGACTATATTGGCACCCTATTCTTGCACTTGTAGCCTCCAGACCTGTGAGAAAAAAATGCCTGTTGTTTATGAGCCACCCAACCTGCAATATAATCTTACAGCAGCCCAAAAGGACAAAGAGAGTTTGGATGTGAGATTTTACTCCAAGAAAGATGGGGATCCACTGAAAGATTTTAACTGGTAACTTAGAAGAGAGACAAGTTTCATAACACAATCAGGTATTTTTATAAGAAACATTTGTTTCATTTTCAGAACGATCACTCTGGAAATACTGTGACTAGATTTTTGGAGAAGGGTGACGGCAGTCCCGGATATAGAAAGATGAGTTAGTACTCCATTAATGTAAGTCAAACAAGAAAGTGGAGATAAAAGTGTGAATTTGTGGCTGAGCGTTCTTTTCTGTTAGCACTTGAAAAATGTTATGTCAATGCTTCTGACTCCAGAGTTTTAGACAAGAAATATGCTGTCATTGGAATTGGTGTTTCTCAATAAGTGATGCATTGTTTCTGCCTGTCCACTTGCGAGATTTTTTTTGTCTCCACTTTTCAGAAGTTTAATTATGACGCATCTTGGCAAGGATATCTTTGTGTTTTTCCTCTTTGGGTTTGTTCAGATTCTTGAATTTGTATTTATGTCTTCTAAAAAATTGAGAACTTTTTAGTCATGATTTCTTTGAATACTTTGTCAGTCCTACTTGTTCTCTTTTTTCATTCTGGAACTTTGATATGAATGTTAGTGCTTTTCTTACTGTTTACAGGTTCTTGAGATCCTGTTCTTTCTCCCATCTCTACCCCTCAGTCTATTTTTCTCTGTACATTTGGTGGACTGTACTGATCTCTTCTAAGTTCATGATTCTATGCTTTGTAATCTACACTCTACTCTTGAGCAAAGCTTTTTGATTGTTGTATTTTTCAGTTCTACTGTTCGCATTTGTTTTTATTGTTATAACGTCTAGTTCTTTGTTTACATTTTCTATTTTTCCCATTTCTGTCAAGGAACGCATAATTGCTGATTGAAGCATTTAAGTGACAGCTTATTTAAAATCCTTGTCTGATCATTTCAATAGATGTTTTTTCTCAGTGTTGGTGTATGTTTATTGTCTTTTCTCATTTATTCTGTGATTTCCTGGTTCTTGGTGTCATGAGTATTTTTCCATTGTATTCTAAACATTGTGAGTTATTATATGACTCTGTAACCCACTTTATTATTACATTTTAGAAGGAAGTCATCCTATTTGAGGCGTAGTATGAGGACTGGGGGGTTACGTACAGATTTCCATTGGGCCCTACTGACAATACCCCAGCAAAAGTGGGCACTTACATTGTCTCACTGCAGACAGATCAAGTAGAAGTTCAGCTAGCCTATGGCCCTTCTGACACCTTCCCCGCAAAAGTGGGAACATTAATATCATTGTGTTGCCTTTTAGTAGGAATGGAAGTTCATCTCCCCAGTAGATTTCCTGACATCAGGGCAGGGGAGAAGTGAAGTGTTTGCTGTCCTTCCTCCCACTTCATTCCTTCTTGTTGATGTCAGGTGTGGGTAGAGGGTCAGCTACGTGCTGGCCCCACTGACACCAGGGTAAGAGGAAGAGAAGTGCCAACTAGCCCTGCCTGTGCCATCTCATTCTGTCTTACTGCCTCAGGATGGTTATGGGGATTCAGCACCCCAGTGGGTCTCACTGACATCATGTGTTGGGGGTTAGTGGGGTGCCTACTCCCTCCAATCTGTAACACCCTATTCTTATTGATGTCAGGGAGAGATGAAGGCTAAGTCCCACCATTGGACCCCACGACTGTGTGAGGGCAGCCCAGTGTTAACTAGCCTGTCAGGCACCACCTTTTAAAGTCTGTTTGCTTATGGAAAGGGTTGGAGGCTCAGCTCACCACTGGACCACACTGAAACAACCCTGGTGGGGAATCAGAGCGCTGGCTCTTCTGGAGGGCAGGAGTGGGGTGGTGTGGAAGATCAAATCCTACCTTGGCCCAACTGAAACAACAGGACATAGGGGATGGGTGCAATATTCCACTGGCACTTGGCTCGAGTAGTGTGTATATTATTGCCCAAATGGTCTTCTGTCTTTAGCAACCCCTTTCCTCATACTTTGGCTAGGGGGAACAGGGTTTTGTGGGGTTTTTTTGAAGCTTTTTTGTCTGTTGTTCTGTAGGTGGTTATTGATTGGGGGTTCCTGTAATACCCTCTCCAGGATGTATGGGAAGCAACAGGAAACACAGGGGACTCATCACCATGTTATTCCTCAAGTCCCAAAGTCCCTAGTTAAGTCTGCCTTCTCGTTTCCACCTTTCAGCGTCTTCCTATGTTTGTTTGTTGTTATGTTCAGGGTTTTAGTTTTAAGTGGGAGAACCTGGGAGAAATGGGCTACTTCATCTTCTTGGAAGCAGAGGTCTGGAGGTCTTTTGATGTTAAAAAGTACTGCTGACAGTAAATTAAAATTTGATGATACACACCTTGCCCTTTAAGAATTATTCTGCTAGATGATGTGGCTTCCCAAAGTTGCTACAATTTGATTTTCATACTTCTAGAAGCCAAGTGTTTTGCTGGAGTTGAAATTTAAAGATAAGCAAGAGATGAGGCTAAGATGATCTATGTGGTAACAGATTAAATTTGGAAACATCAATATACATTCATGTTTAGCTTAATATTGCTTCATATTACCTTAATACACATGGTTATGTAGAGAGATACTTAGAGATATTTGCATATACATGGGTAATGTACACACATATTATCTCTTTGCTCTGTCAGCTGAGAAGATCTAGAAGCAATGACATCTGAGCAGCAAGTAGCACACCCCACACCCAGATCCTGCTGTCTAATACCGTTCTCCACTAAAAAGACCTAGTTATCCTTGAAGAAATAGCTGATTCTAGGACTGGGGCAGTAAATATACAAGATTTATATACAAGACCATCTTATAGTGTCAGAAAGTAAGGAAGTTCCAAAAAAAAATATAGGACGGGGATACCTCAGAGTGGCACAAGAGCCAACTGAAAAGAGTTCACAAGGGTCAGGACTAGAGCAATTTGAGGAACAAAGTAACTAAAGTAGAATTAGATTATAACCCAAAGTATAAAATAAAAATCCATGAGTTCTTCTGATATAAATAAATAATTGGATACATAAATGCAGGAGAATAGATAAATCTCCAGTGCAAAGGAATTCCAAATAGTTTATGTAGTACTCCATCTTAAGCATAACTCCCTATTCCTTAGTTGTGGGCTGAGCATATTGACTTCATTCCAAAAAAGTACAGTATGAAAAAGGGAAAACAGTAATCTTACAATGGAGAAACCTGAAAAACACTACCTCAGCCTGGTGATCAAGGTCCACCTCAGCATTCAAAATGCATATTGATACTTTGTACACTTGATGTGATCTGACAAAATAACCCTTCTACTCTGTGGTCTTCCTCCCCAAAACACATAATCCCAATATTATCATGAAAAATGCATCAAACAAATTCTAGTAGTGGGCATCCTACAAAAACCTAACTACTCAAAATTGTCAAGGTCATCCAAGGAAAATCTGAGAAGCTATCAAACCCAAGAGGAGCCTAAGGAAACATGGCAACTAAATGTAATGTGATGTTTTGGATGAAATCCTGGAATAGAAAAAGGACATTAGGTAAAAACTAAGGAACTGGACTAATGTATGGGCTATAGTAAATGATAATGTATCAATATTTGTTAATTGATTGTAACAACATAACATACTAATATAAGTGGATCATCATAGAGGGAAATGGGTCTAGTGTATATGGAAACACTTTATACTATCTTCTCAATTTTTCTGTAAAATTAAAACACTTCTAAAATATAAAGTCTATAAAAACGCTGTGTTTTCTTGTTTTATGATTATGTGCCTGTATTTCCTAATAAATACGTAAATTTGATTAACCTTCCTTGATACTGATATTACAGAAAATACTAAGTAACTCTGAAAGAATTTGTAACTCCAATTCAACAAGCAACAATTCTTGGTATAAACTTTTTGGAAGAACCCACTGAATAAATCAAAGCAAATTGTCTTTAAAGGCTGAATTTCTTTTCAGTGTTTAATCTTTTATATGATTAATGCATACCACAAGCATGATTCTGTTTCAAAGAGCAGAAAATGTTGATTGTAGGCAATGTCTAAAGTACAGTGAAATATTAATGCCTGATGCTATAACAACTTTAATGTATTTTATGTTTTCAAAATGATGGATTGTTTTTTCAGTTAATAAAGTATTCAATTTTATACCTTTCCTACCCACCTTTTCCCAAAACACCCACAAGGAAATGATACTATCATCTGATATTAGGTTCATCAATTTAAATTGGAGTTTTTGGTAGCTGTGGTTGCCAATGGTACTGGAATGTGTGATACTTTTACAGATCCTATCCACGGCAAAATCTGATCTTCACAAGGTAAATCACAGTAGGTGCCTAAAGCCAAATGACGTATAGATTTGTAGCTAGATTACCAAGCATTTTACTTAGAGGCACAATAGGATGTAGAAAAGGCCATTTCTCTTTCTGTCTTTTTCTGCTCAAAGGTCACTCACCATCTTACTTTTTCTCAGCCATCTCAGAAGTTTTCCACAAATCTAGACTATATAATGTCACTTAATGTGAATGTAGCTCAACATACTGTTTTAGTACAGCTAATCTCACATTATCTTATTGGTGCTAAATATGTAAATCATCAGCAAATTTTTGTACTTAACTTTTTTTCTTTGATGTGGACCACTTTTTAAAGTCTTTGTTGAATTTGTTACAATACTGCTTCTGTTTTATGTTTTGGTTTTTTGACTGTGAGGTATGTGGGACCATAGCTCCCCGACTAGAGATTGAACCCACACCCCCTGCATTGGAAGGCGAAGTCTTAACCACTGGACCGCCAGGGAAGTCCCTGTACTTAACTTTTAAAAAAAATAAAATAAGCTATTCAACACATTTCCCCTTTAAAAAAAAAAAAGTAATTCTCCTTAGGCTGGCCCTGGGCACATACGTGACTTTGCCATTTTTTCCATGCACTATTTTCTTATCTGTTCTACTGTGTCACATTTGTTCTACCTTCTCAAAAATAAGCATTTAAAAATTCATCTACGCACTCATGCATTCATACATTTATTAAATATATCTATTGAACACCTACATACGGCACAGAAAAGAAGGCAGAAAACTAATCTGGGTTTCACAGAAAGTAATGAACTCAGTTAAAATTCTTGGTGAAAACAGGTGTTACTCAATCGACTGGAAATTACATTTCATTATGGGGACTCACAGACTCAAGGAAAACCAAAACCTAAATAATAATAAAGTAATAAAAGCACTAGCCATTTACTGAGTGCCTGCTTGTACCTGACTCTGAAACTCTAAAATCATTACGGATGTTTTGAGGATTATCTGATATAATTGTAATCTCCATTTTACAGATGAAAATAACAAGGTTCAGAGACATTAGGTTACTTGCCTAAAGTGAGGTGGCCCAGAAACTAAAGAACTGGAAATTGAACCTTAGACTTCATAATGCCAAAGTCTGTGCTTTTAATCACAATGTGTGTGTGTGTGTGTGTGTGTGTGTATGTGAGAGAGAGAGAGAGAGAATGTGTTTAACAGAGAACTTCTGAGAAATGGCAAGAAAACTACCAGGTATCCATAAAACAATAATTTAGGAGATTCCTACTATACAAGTAATTGTTAATCATATGGCTGAACTAAGGATCTCTCACTTTTGAACTAAGAAATCAAAAGCGTCCAGAAGTTGAGTCTAAATTTTACACTTACATAAGATACTTCATACAGAATGCTAAGGTATAATAACTAAAGAGCTCTGAAAATATTGGAAACATTCATATTAGTATGGTTTCATATTGTGGATAATAGAGGATTTAAGAAATTGGCAGATGCAACTGCAGACTCATTTGTTATCATTCCTGTGAAGGGCAAGATAAATGAATAAAATGAGAAAAATGAAAAAAGAATGGCTAGCAATTTTAGGTAGTTTGCTTAACCTCCATACTAGCAAAGACTAAGCAAAAAAAAAAAAATTCTCGAAATTTTATTTTGAAAGCACCTACAAGTGTATATGGTCTTTTTATACCAAATAACTTGGAATTATGAACTGTCAAATAAGTCTAATCTCCTCTGATGATAAAATTGCTGACTTTATTTGAAACTATGAAATGAAAAATGAGGTAATAATCAGAAATTCTTAAGAAAAGGAGTAGAAAAAACAAAATTATAAGAGTTATGTTAAAAAATATTTTGAAACAAACATAAAATCCCCATTACTGGTACAGAGCTTTTAAAACCTTATTTTGGTTTTAAATTTTAATAAATATTTATATGTTTACATAATTACTGTCATAAGGAAGACACAATTTTAGGTCAGCTTTCTTCATTCTTTCTTTATTAAGCATTATTCTATTTTGCTCCATCATCTTGTAATTATAAAATAGTAACTGTGTAGCTTTCTACTAAGTGGATATAATTTCCTTAACTATTTTCCTATTGTTAACAATTAAAGGTGTTTCCAATTTTTTGTTATTACAAATGACATGACAATGAGCATCTTTATATAATAATTTTCTGGATTATAAATTATTTATTGGCATAAGCTTCCAGAATTAGAATTAATGTGTAAAAAGCTATTAACATTTTTATCGTGCTAGACATTGCCAAATTACTTGTCAAAAGATGGAACCAAATTATATTGCAAAAATCTTTGCCAACAGAAGACATTATATATAATTTTTGATTTTGCTAAATTAATAAGTTGGAAACCTATGTTCCATTTCTTTGAATTCTTTGATAACAGAGTGCTGCTGGAGGCTGGGAGGGCAGCCATGTCCGTGAAGGCTCCTCAGAGTTGGAGCGGGGAAGTGGAAAAAGGTAAAAAAAATACTAATTGTATTTTCCCTCGATTGTTATCTCTCACTCTTTTCTGCCTCTGTGTAACTTATATCCAGGTAGCTGGAGAAAAATCATGTGGCAGGGCAAATTGGTATTCCAATAAATTAATAATCACCAACTTCAAATGGATTTTCAAGACTGGAAATATTGCTCTGGCTTACAGTAAGCTCTTTCTAATTCTCCTTAAGGACTATTTTCTGAGAAGCTTTACCTGCCCTCCTCAAATGTTCCTCCACCCTCTCTACTTCCTTCACTCTGAGCTGGTGAGGTGCTTTATGACTCATTAAGAACACAGAAGTCAGTAAATAGTCCACTGCCAAATCCATTAATTCATTAGCATTTGCGTTGCTCTTTGTATTCCCTTTTACTACAGGAGTGAAAGTTAAAAGGCCATGTGCACTACAGACAGCATTTCGTTTTCCCTCATCTTCTCAAGTACTTCACAGCACTGCGTTTTCTACAGCCCAGCTACTCCTTAGGAATGATTCTTGCCAAAATTCAACCTCATTCTAGACTAGTAACTCCAACTTAAAATGTTAAAAACTATACGTGTAACATGAAAGCCTCCCTCCTCCCCTAATCCCTGCATATCTTCTTTAGCCAATTCCTGTCTGAACTTTTCAAAATTGTTATCTTCATATACTGTTTCCATGTCCTCACGTCCCATTTACTCTATAATTTACATCCATCTGACTTCTCTCACCGTAAGCTCTTTGCCCACTGTCCTGAAATTTTACTTATGCAGGTCACCAGCGATCTCCATGTCAGTATAGCCAATGAATAGTTTTTGTCCTATTTCTAGGCTTTTTCCTTCTTTAAAAAAGAAAAAGAAAAACAAAAACCGTTTTTTTTCTTCTATGCTTTTACACTCTCGTCATCTTCTGTCTTGGTATATTTTACTGGCTTTCTGTGTTTAATCTGATTTCTAATATTCTATTAGTTTCCTTTATCTTCAGTGGAATAAACCAGTATATGAAGGATTATTCTCAACAGTTAGTTCTCAAAATAACAGTACTAGGAGCAGCAGTCAATACTCTATAAAGCTTACCATGTGCCAGACACTATTCTAAGACACTGTTTAAATACATATATATATACACACACATATATATATATGAGGTTTTCCTCCTCATAGGCCTATGAAATAAGCCTATTATTATACCCATGTTACAAATGAGAAAACTGAGGCAATGAGAGGCCAAGGTCACATGATCAGTACTTGCTGAAGCCCCACCTAAGTTAATGCTGAGTTAATGCTGGACAAGTTAAATAATGTCTCACAGATTGGCCTTAAAAGTGAGCAACATTTAATTAATGACTTGTGAAGTATCAGAAAAAAATGGAACATTTTAAATTGAATGGGAACTACTAAGTCATGTATCAGTAACTAAGAATAACTCTTATTGAATGAAATTATCTTTCATTATTCTTTTGAAAGAAGAATATTCTTGTGTTAGTGTTTTACAGTTTTCTTTCATTCACATATTTATTCATTTATTAGACACACATTTCCTACACACCTTCTATGTGCCAGTGTCTCCTGCAAGCTTTGGAAGATTCAGTGGTGAGCAAAAAATTACAAAGTCCTTGCTCTTAAGCAAGTGTCCAGTGGTGGAGGAAGACAGAGTCAACATGTAAATAAATTTTGTACAGCGACAGAAATACGACTGGACAATGGGACGGAGAGGCAGTGAGGAGGCAGGTCTCTTTGGTCAAGATAGTAGTGGTGGCGTTTGAACCGAGACCTTAATGATCAGAGGGAAATTGGTCTGGGTAGAAGGATGAGCCAATCTAAAGCTGGGAGAGCAAGAAGTAGAGCTTGTTGCACCTGAGGGACTGAAAAACATAACTGTGCCTCGAACCCCATGAAGGTCAGGGAAAGATGTAGTAAGTGACCAGACCACATTGTCCCTGTGAACCTGGCTAAGTAGTTGAAAATTTAATCTCTTTACAATAGACAGCCTTTAGAGGTTAGAAGCAGTGCGATAATAGCATCTGATTTGTGCTTTTTAAAAGACTACTTTGACTGTGGAGTGTCCTACAAAAGCAAACTACTTGTGTCTCTATGAAGTGCAGATAGTAAATTTTAAAAAGCCCAATGAGCTCATAAGCAGTTGGTTTACTAACTGTAATCATTTATCTTAACTAGACTTCATTAATATAAGCTTGGTGACCTTGGGGTCCTGGGACATATTAGAGTAGGGAAACCCAACTATTTTCAAATAGTGTGATTTGAAAAATTCTCGAAATTGTTGGGGTTCAGGAAGATTATTTTATTGCTGGGGCTGGATGGGAAGTTTAGTATAAGAAAAGAAAGTATGATGGCTGGCTTCCATCTATTCTCCCTTTCTGTGGGAGAAATGATGGTGGGGTGACTACTTTGCTGTTGACCCAATGCTTAAATTTCAGAGCTCGTTCAATCCAGTAAATATTTGCTGAACAACTATTATATGTTAGGCACCTTGCTGAACCTGGGAATATAGAGAATAATTAATAATAAAAGCAGGTATTACTAACAAGAGACAGGCACTGTGCTAATGCTTAACATGCACCATCTCAAGTTACATTAATTTACACACTAACCATATAGGGTAGATGCATTTATCATATCATTTTCCGGGTGAGAAATCTAATCCGTTTAAGGGGCTTAAGTTACTTCTCCAAGGTTACACAGCTAGTTAGGGGCATAGGCAGTATTTGGACTCAGGTCTGGTATCAGCACCAATTCTCTTAGCCATTATGCTCTATAAGGACCTTACTTGAGAAGTTCAGGATTATACATATATGGGTACGACCAACCCTAAGACCATCTGGCAAAACTGGCTGCTTGAGAAGTCCTGGATTTATGTAAGATGCTCTTGGAATGGAGAAGATTGTGAAGGAGGGTCCCCAAAACACACTCTCTATACTAAGGGGTAACAAGAGAGAATTAGCCTACAGCAGTATGATATTGAGGACCAAGAAACAGTGTTTCTCTCTTTTGTGAATAGTTATTAAATTATTTCTACTTCAAAGTATCAGAAAGAAATCACAGTACTATGGACAGTTTGTGGAGCCACCCTATCTTAGCGTGCATCCTGGTAGGTGTAGAGTTCATAGTATGACCCTGGCACCTAAGTGTAGTTAAGTAAGCTTTCATTTTTCTTTAGCCTTAAAGCAAAGTAGCTTTCTGATAGGTATAGTTTAGGAAAGTCTTCAAAGAAAATATTTAAAGTCCACTATCTCAGAGAAAAGCAATTTTGCAAAAGATCTGTCAGCAAAAGCAAGGCCAAACACACCAATTATTTAGTGAGACTTGTATTGTTATATCATTGCTCATGTTGTTTCTTTATGCATTTACCTGGAAGAAGGCTTTTAATGTTCAACAATTCTCAAAGAGATAAAGACCCACACTGACGTGTCAGAAAGAGCTGTGCCCTGGAATTAGATCAGTTTAGGTTTGGCTACCTACTAGAATTAGGTAACATTCTTCATCTTTCTGAGCCTGTTTCCTATCTGCAAATAAGGATAACACTATCTACTACAGAGGGATGGGGTTAAATAAAATGACACATGTAAATGAAATATATCCTTCCAGACTGAGAACATACCTAGTAAATGTTAAAGTGATCTGCAAATATTCTGCTTTCTTGAAATGGATGAAACCTGTTAGCATGTTGTTAACCAATGGTCTAAATATCAAGACAATATTTAGTTAAAAGTTATATTTTTTCTTTCACTGTCCATCTGCATTTTAACATATTCTAACATATTCTCCTTGATCAATTGTGTCAATATTAGTAACATTTGTCATTTAAGCTATTACTGTTCATATGTTTAAAATATTTCAACATGATATAAGTCATTACTCAAAGGGATGCCTAGCTGGCTTTATCAAAGATTTATTTTAAGTAAAAATAAAAGACACAATTTTCATTTTCACCAAGTTTTATTGAACAGTGTGTTCATTAACTGTATGAACTTTCTGGCCAACCCAATACAGTAGCCAAGACATGGAAACATCCTCAGTGTTTTTTTTGTGGATGAATGGATGAAGAAAATGGGGTGCATACAACCTACTATTATTCAGCCATGATAAAGAAGGAAATCTGGCTATTTGTGACCACATGGGTGGATTTGGGAGGCATTATGCTAAATGAAATGTCAGACAGAGAAAGATAAATACTTTATGATCTCATATGTGAAATCTAAAATACTGAACCCATGATAGAAAGAATGGAATGATGGTTGCCAGAGCTGGGGGTTGGAGGTGAGGAAAATGAGTGAAGATGATCAAAAGATAAAAACTTCTAGTTATAAGATAAGTGAGTAATGGTGATGTCATGTACAGCTTGGTCACTACAGTTAACAATACCATATTTTACACGTTTGAAAGTTGCTAAGAGAGTAGATCTTGAAAGTTCTCATCACAAAAATAAAATTTGTAATTATGTGAATTAAGGTTAACTAAACATATTGTGGTAGTCATTTCACACTATACATATATATATCAATCATCACATTGTACACCTTGGACAGATACAATATTATATATCAATTAAATCTCAATAAAACTGGAAAAATGTCATTTATATTTTAGCATAAATATATCAAATTGGGTTTCCTGACAAGATTAATAATAACTATAGATAAAGGGAAATAAGATATTGTTGTTGCTGTTGTTTGCTTTTCCAGAGTGCAAAACACTAAAAAGGGGGGAGGTGAGTATGGGCTTGCAAATGCTGCTTCATAGGCCCTAATGCTGTGATACAGACATTTAGTCCAGATCTGAAAGAGAACTTGAGTCATTTCAACAAATCTGCAAAACAGTCGTGTTCAAACGTGAAGAGATGAAGAGATATCAGTAAATTCTTTTTCACACTGCAAGAAATCTGCCTTCAGCTTTCAGCAAAACCTCAGTTTTGGGGTTATGAGGGTAACAGTTCTTAAGCAAGCAGTACAATGCTTCCACCAGTGCTTTCTCCCTACGATGAATAAGTTTTCAGTCTCCCCACCAGTGCTCATCCCTTCTCCCCTTAATGTCTTGGCCAAAATTCAACCATCAGCCCAGAAAACTCCTTCCCAGTTTCATTGCCTGTACGTGACCACGTTATTTCAATCACCTTGGCACATTTATATTACCTACTTCCTAAGTTAGGTATTATATATATGAGATTTTAAATAAAAGAATGCCTGTAAAGTACTTAATGCTCAACTCCTAGCACAATATGAATATTCCGTACCTGCTGACTAGCATTCTTGTTATATCATTTACATTAAAACTAACCTGTACTTTCACACACCCATGTTCTTTGTCCCCAACTGGGGTAAAGGAAATAAATGAACATTTATTGATTATCTACAGTGAGAGTATAGAATGCAGTGTAGGCTATAGAATTAGTGGTGTTCAAGACTGAAACTGACCTGGATTTGAATTCCAGACCTCTCACTTACTTAGACTTTACGACGCCTCAGTTCCCTTACTGATAATTAGAGATAATAGACATTTCAGGGACCACGGTAAGGATTAAAAATATTATAATGTTTGGATCCAGAAAGGGCATTCATTACCTCATTTAATGTAAACTCTTAGATAATCTGATTGAGTTTTGAGACTCTGATAACGGCTCTGCATCCTTTTGCTAAAAATAATTAGATAGGTAGATAACTATTCATAGCATTTTGCATAGAATTCCAGGGCTTTGTTAATATGAAAATCAATCAAAGGCTTTAGTTGGCACAAAGAACTCAGAGAAATTGTTATGGGGCAAGAATTAGAATTCTTCTTGAAATACAGACTATCATCCTGGAGAAGAAAGAACAACATTTTAATGTGGTTAAATTTGGGTCAAAACTATGCACTTCCTTAATGGTGTTTCTACCAGGTCTTGATTTGACTGGGATTGAAATTTCTGACATTACTGTCCCCATCACAGACTTGAAAACCTGGCAGACAATCAAGTGCAACCTACAGTTAAAGGTCGCTCATCTAAAAAAGTGGGTATGTTACTACCATTCTGACAAGAGCGTTATGAAGATTAAGAAAAAGCACAAATAAACTCTCCTAACACCTGACAGCCAAGTAATACATCTTTCAGCTCTTTCAATTCTTTTTCCTGCTTACCTGACTCATTTCCTTCCCTGCTCTGAGTTCTCACTGTGTTTCATGTCCCACAATGCTGAAGTCATTGTAATGCTTTTACTCAGGAATCTCATTTAACATTTAGCGTAGTAAATAAGAAAGCCTAAGAAGTGTCATTATTGCATCATTCTGATAACCTGATTTGTCCAGAAATATAACTATGTGATTCTCCTTTACTTCTAGTTGCTCACCATTCATGGGCACAAATTGAGTGTATATCAGATATATTAAATTCCTGGAAACTTATCTGTGGTGTGATTTGGGGTTCTATTTGTGTACTACAGCTTTCCTAAAACTAAACTATTATCATTTCTATCCCTCTTCTGTCTGAAAATCCTCAAAACATAAGTTCTAATTAATAGTTATACTAGTTGGCATTATAGTCATTCTTTTTTGCTTTTTCTCTGATTATAAGTATCTTCTGACTCTTAAGTCAATCAAATGGGTTCTCTACATATGAGGAAGCTCAGAGAGGAAAATAGGATGAGTAGGGTAAGAAGACATTCACACACAGAATTAGTGGAAGCCTTACCAGTAACAAAACTAGTGAAATTAGAGCTAATTAATTAGCAGTCAGGAAAATTTCATTATGTGTTGTCATTAACTGGCCAACTAGGGTAACTAGGCTTACAAACAATAGAAAGCAAAGAGTAGAAAATCTATTGTTTCTGCCAGCTTCTCCTGCTTGTTATCAGCACAATTTTCTCCTAGTTCATGAAACAATAACAGTTTGGTATTAGAATTTAAATGCCATCAATATAAGATATGGAGATATGTGAAGCCTACTACACTTTCTTCGTAAACTAGTACTATAGCATCATAAATCCCACAGTAGAATGATTCAGTTGAAAGACAAAATTCATGCAGAGTACACTATTTGTTTAAACTTCAAAAAAAATCAAAAAAGATTGCTATATCTTGTTAGATATGTTATGAGCCCAAAGATATGTTATGAATCCCAAAGCCAGCCAGGCTATCCCTCTGCATTTCTTTGTCCTAACACAGGCTTTTGTCCACCAGCATCCCCCGTCGGCCCGTATACAGAAGAGAACACCATCTGTTCATCAAGAGCCCCACGCCGCAGACACACGGCGCGTAGTTAGAGTTCAACGATGAAGCTGGAGGAGAGGCAGGGATCTCCCAGTTGTGTCCGGCCTGGTGGGATTCTAGAGAAGCTATTTCTTTAGGAAGCGTCCCCTTCTTTAGACAGACTGGGGCATTTCCAGTGGCTGGCCACAGTGCCCCGAAAAGGTGGACTCAGATGGACTTGGGCATCAAGGAAGGTTCTGTGGGGGGCTCACGGGCTGTTCTTCCGTGTTTCGAACATACAAATCAAGTTGGGGGCAGGCCACCACTAGTGCAGGGCCGACCACAAGGCACGTTCAACAAAGTGTCCCCTCCCTAACCCCTGCAGCCCCTTCTAACAAAAGGAAGACCAAAAGGAAGATGTCCAGGGAAGCCTCATCTAAAAGGTGGAGGAGCAACATTCCTCGGTGCAAGTGTCCTGGCCGTGGCTGCAGCGGGAGGACCACACCATGCCACCCCCTGGCTGGGTGTCATGATGAAATTTGGACATTATACCAGAAGCCAAAGGGTCACTCCACCAAACCCTTAAGAAAAGGATGAGGGACGAAGCATGTGTGCCCTCGAAGCCCCAATCTTCTGGTGCTCCAGTCTTCAAAACTTACACAAGTGCCTCTTACATGTCTCCTTTAGTTGTCACCTTGGGACAAGGACCTCTGAGCACCTGACTGAGGAAACAGAAAGGCCGCTGCCACAATCATCCTACTGAGCCCCCTCCCCTCCCCTCAAAAAGGGCCAGCAGCCCCCTTCCCTTGAAAGGGCGGCCTGGACTTAGCATGAGAGGGGAATGCAGTTTAGAGACACCTGGGACCACGGGGTGCTTTCAAAGCCTCTCCCCGCCCTTCCAGGTCTTGTCTGGTGGGGTTTTCAATATTAACGCCGCACAGATAAATAACACCCAGTGTCAGGATGAAGTGTTCTTACGTGCACAGGTTCAGATGGAGGGTTGAGGCCCCTGAGCGTGGTCCAGTGTCACGGGAGTGGGGGCGGGGCGGGGCGGGGCGGGGGGCTGGCCGTGAAGAAACAAGAGGAGGAGGGGCAAGGCTCAGTACTGGATCCTGCTGACTACACCCCCACACACACTTATAATCTTTAGCTGCCCCATGAACTTTTTGTGAACTGTTTAAAATTGGAGGCTGTTGAACAAACAGCGGCGCCACTGCCAGCCATAATTTCATTGCAACGAGCTAATAAAGACTTTTAACTCTTCAGGTTCCAGGCCAAAGGTGGACCTGAGCGGAAAGGGCCAAGGAGCTGGGGGCCCTGCCTGGCGTGAGGCCCTTCTCCAGAGTGACAGCCCAAATCCTGGGCAGGAACACCCTCATCCTGGGCAAAGGCCATACTGCGTACACCCCACCATCACTGAAAAACGGGCCCACCCCCCATCTCTCTGGGATGTAGAACTAACTAAGGGGATCTTGGGCACAAGGGACACAGAGATAGGGTCAGAGACACTGCCACGCTCACCCCATTCCTCTTCTAGAAGCGGCTATTGAAATAGTTGGGGGTCTTTCTTACTTCCTTCTTCTTCTTCTTCTTTTTTTTAACCTCCAAGGAAAAGTTCTTCAAAAGTGACTTCCCTGACCCTTGGCTGTGGGTCATGCTGCAGGGGGCAAATGACGTGATTTAGATGACAGACAGAGCAGGCGCTTTGCTGCTGTATATAAGAGGCTCATCTGCCCTTATTTCTCAACTACCCCCCCCTTTCTTCCACAGGTGGGTGATGCTTCTGGAAGTGCCAAGATGTGTGAAGTCAGTCATGAAAAGCACTTTACAAGCACCAACCTGTTTCCAGTGGGAGCTGCTAAGCTACACCTTGGCTCTGGGTTTTAACCCTTTTTTCCAGCAGTGGAGAGAAGGGGGCAAGGATGTGGGATAGGGATGAAGAGGGAAGGTGGCCAAGAGAAGGGGTCAGCCGGGGAGACGGAGGAGGGTCTGGTTTCTGAAGAACAGACCAGGAATTGTGGTGGCTGCCCGCTGAACACCCAGTTCTGGGAGAGACCCGGCTTGCAAAACGCAGACTCGCCGCGTGGTCTCCGGCTTTCGGTCTGGCCCTAGGGGCAAGCACAGGAGAGCTTGAGTCTCCCTCGACAGACTTGGGCAGTCATCTGGTCCGGGAGCCAAGAGTTATGATTAGCATCCGAGCTTGGCCTGGACGCTGGGGAGAAGAGCCTGATTGGCAGAAAGAGGTCAGAGGGACCAAGATTAGGAGCTGTCCCCCCAACCTCGGCATCCCTGAGCGAGGGCACTTTGGCCCTCTGTGAAAAGACACGAGGGGGCACACGGGTCCCCAGCTGTACCCACCACCGTTCTGCCGATTCCTGCCATGAAGACACCATTATGGAATGAGGAGAAGGAGAGAACGTTTGTTTTGTTTTTTTTCTTTAAAGGCGACTTCCCTTGGCAGGCAACAAACAGATTGCAAAGGAAGGAGCAGTGGCCGTGAGAGGCTGGCGTGAGCGCAGGGAGGAAGGCAGCACCAGGCCACTCCTGCCACCTCTCCTTTCTCTCCACCCCAGCTCCTCCTGGCACCGGGCCACTTTCCACTGCCTCCGCCCTTGAGGCGCTGATGGATTGGTTCAAGTCTGCACAGCACGCTTGTCAAGTGACAGCGACGGAATGGGAAGCAGCGCCACCAAACCATCCCAACTCCACTCCAATACTAACGGTGCCCCTTCCTAGGGCCTCACTCTCTAGGCACCCCATGCCGCATCAGGCACTTATCCAGTTAGTGGCCAAGAAGACCTGGACGGGTTTTGGGGAGCTTCCGGCTCAGAAGGCCGGGCAGACGGCAGGGCTCCCAGCCAGCATGCCATGTGCCACGGTCCTCTGTAGGCTGGGGACCTCTTCGGGGAAGGGGTGTCTCTCACTGCACGGGCACGGCTGGTTCTCTGTGGAGGACACGCGCGCGCGCGCGCAGTCACCACAGCCTCCCAGCCCCCACTCTCATCCACGGCGTGTCTCTGGGCAGGTGGCCGGACCTCTTCAACTTTGACCCCCTCATCTGTAAATCTTTGGCACCGTGTTTTCCAGAGGATTAAACTGCACTATGGACTTGAGTTCTGCCTGGCAATAGCTGGTGCAGGCCACATCTAACCCATTAAACAGCATCTGACTCCACTAAACATTCTACGTAACAAACAAACCCCAGAATGGCTACATAGTTTCCTTGCGGCAGAGGGAAGGCTGAGGCAGGGACACAGAGGGGACCAGGGAGGGGTGACCTTCTGCAGAGTGTGTGGCTTTCATGGAAGCCCAAAACTGATGGCACGGGAGCCCTTCCTGGGACTGCTCCAAGCGCAGACTGAGTCACACACAGGCACTTCTCTACTGGCGTCAAGGAAGGGAGGGATGAAGAAGTTCCTATTTTAGCACTGGGGGCCGCGAGGAGGTGGGAGATGAGAAAAAGCGGTCCAGGGTGTGCAGCGTTGGGGCAAGTCCTCCTGGGATGTTTTCCCCAGTATGTGTAGCAGTGGGGAGAGGGGAACCCCAAGGATGCCCCCAGGTCGGGGGGAGGGTCGCGGGCTTCCTGGGGTGTGGCTGAAGGAGGTCGCCCGACTGGGTCCTGCAGCCGGGCATGGGTGCTGGGGGGGAGTGGGGGGTGGGAGGAGTGATCCAGCCTGCCCAGGCGCTGTCTCTTGGCACACTCCAAGTCATGGCTGTCGCCGCCTCCAGAGGCGTCCCCACTCACGACCCAAGTTTTGCATTAGTAACAGAGCTGCGGAGCAGGAGTGCGGGTGTGACGGGGTGGGGCACGGGAAACTCACGCGGCTGGCCCTGACCTTTTGAGCAACCAGAACCTTCCCTGCCTCCTCCCAGGGCGCCAGGATAGCGCCGCGAGCCACTCGGGTCAGTCGGGAGTGAACTTGGCCCGCAGCGGCGGCGGCGAGTGGGGGAGGGGCGCCCCCTCCCCCGCCTCAGCCCCGAGCACGGATCGGTCGGCAACAAAGGGATTTTCTCTCCCACCACACACACCCGCGCTGCCGCAGGCTCCTCGCCCCTCCTCCGCCAGGTCCCCGCGCGGGGCCAACCCCGCACACGCACCCCACGCCCGACCTTCCAGGACCCCCGGCTCTCTCGGCCAGCCCCCGACCCCAGCTCACCCCGCCCGCGCGCTCCTCTGGGCTCCCCCTTCCCAGGCGCCTGCCGCTGAATCTGACAAAAAGCAACTTTGGGTGCGCGCACGGAGAACCCAGGATGTGCGGCGGCGCGCCCCAGGGGAGTGGGCACTGACTGGAGACCGCTCCGGCCCATCGTCCTGCGCTCCCTTCGGCCAGTCTGGAGTGTTCTCTCCGTGGACGCCTCCCCCACCTTCCCCGATTCAAAGATGCAAGCCAGGTGTAGCCAACTGTAAAAGGGGGCTCGGGGGCTTGGGGAGGGGGGCACCAGCAAGGATCGACCGGGAGAGCCGCTGCCAAACCGGGGCTGCCCGCCACACACACCCTTTCCCAAAAACACAGCCGTGGCCCCCCGTCAGCTCTTGGACCAACCTCAGACACTTCCCCTACCCCCCGCCAACCCGCCCCCCCCCGCCCCGACGCCAGGCCTCGGCTTTTTGTTCCTTTCACTTTCTTTCACGGTTGTGCCACACACAACCACGCGTGTATGCAAGAGGGGGCCCCATTTGGAAGCTGGTGTCCCTCAACAGGAGGCAGCAGCCCAGGACAGGAAACCTAGGTTGAATGCAATTAATCGACCTTACTCCTCTCCTCCCCGCCCACCCACCCTCCACACCCCCTCGGGTCTGGTCCCTACAGGCTGGGATCCCACTTGGAGTCTACACAACCTGGAAACAAATCCAGAATAAACGATCCATAGACCACGACTCTAGAGGGGGTGTCACTGCACTGCAGCCTCCATCAGGGCTTTGTAGAAATAAAGTGAACTCACTGCAAACTCCTCCCCCCACAAGGAACAAGCTATACCAGAAAGCTATTAACGACAGCTATCATTAGTACACACAGGAAGCACAAAGGAACCTTTTACGAATAAAAGATGCATAAAACACAGGGTCCTGTGATCTGCACCCGGCTTCCCTGCTGATTGTGTGCAGCCTGGGAGTCCTGGGAAGGCTGGGGATGAGGGTCAGAGGAGGACAGGGGCTCCCACTTTCTGTACGAGGAACAACAGGAACCCCACGTCTGTTCATCTTGGAACCCGGAACACCCCAAACAAAGCTGTGGGAAAACTGCGGTAGACGTGGGGGCCCGTGAATTCTTCTAGCTGTTCAGAGCTTAATTACTCCTCCTTGATCCGTGGGACCAGACACGACACCACCAAGGTTAAAATGCCCCAAACAGCGCCGAGCAGATGTGAGCGAGCTGGCAGACGCGCAAATGAGGCCTGCCTCGGAGCACGATAACAAGTGACTAATACGTTGCATATCGTTGAAAGAAAATTATTTTTCTCTGATTTGCATTTGCTTCGGGGGAAAAAAAAGCCAACCAGAGTCCCTCTTCACAAGCACGAGTCTAATCCTGGAAATGCAGCCCGGCTGCTTTAAGAGAGCTGGAAGGAGGGAAAGACTGCCAGCGCTTTGGCGTTGCAGGCTTGTTTATCTTTCCGCCTTTCCTCCAAGGCGAAACTCGTTTTGCAAGCAACATTCCTACAGAAAATGGCACACATTATAAAAAGAGACCAATTTATAGAACTGGCACCGAAGTTCATGTATCATTCCAGAAGCATCTCCCAGCTCCCCACTAGGGAACCCAACTAGATGTAGAAGTCCACATTATAACTCAGAGAGTAGATCTGGGGGCAGGGTGGGGCGGAGGTGGACCCATAATTTGCAGATATCCTGCAAGCTGTACACTCAGGGGCCGAAGTCACACAGAAGGGCAGGATATAGAATTAAGTCAGCTCTAAATGATCCTCCAAAGCCCGGGGGCCACGGCTGCGGAAGCCTTCAACCTTGAGGTTGGGGGGAGTGGTGTTTACACCCAGCTTGCCCCAGGACAGCCCAGGGGCAGGCCCATCTTCTGGACCATCCTGAGCCCACCAGCTTGGACCGGCCCAGCGGGGTATTGCTGCCACCCACCAACTGTTCTCCCTCCTACCCTGGCGCCTCCCCGCAGTGCCTGGCAGAGGACCAGGAACTCAGAGAAGGCCGGGCTCTGGGCATTTAGTTGATTAAGTCACAGAGTGGGTGGCGCTGTGGGCAGACCTCAAGACAGCACCGTTGGTCCTGCAGCTGAAAGGCAAGCACGCTCTTAAAAACCGGGAAGGCAAAGGGAGGCGGGTGATCAAAAGCCGACTTGCACCCCTCCCCACCCCCATTCACCCCCCTTCGGGTCCTGAACCTACACACTTGTGTTTCCAATCCAGGAAACAGGGCCGAGGGCATAGAACACAGCGGCCGCCCGTCTCTTGAACTTGTCTGAATAACAGGGCCATTTCAGAGGAAGAACAACGGCCTTCAGAGCCTCTGCAATTTCCAGAAAGCCTTCAGTTAATAATACATTCTTTCCAACAGGCTTGCTTTAGGGCGGAAAGTTATTTTCCCAAATCTTAACAACTCGGTCACAAGCCACTGAGGCCCCAGGTCAACAGATCCCGGCCAAACCCCTCCAGACAGTTGACACTCATGACCCCGCAGGCCTTCTCCTGCCACCTCTGCCTAACAAGTTCCCTAAACCACAACACACCAACCAGCGCGCACGTCCACCACGATCCCAGGAGCCAGAAAGATGCGTGTCGCGGGGTGCGGGTGCCGCCGCCGAGGGCTCTCTCGCAGCGCATCCGAGGGCTGCCGGGCCAGCAAGGGGCGGCCACCTCTGCAGCTCTCCGCGGGCCTGCACAGTGCGCGCTTTGTGTGAGCGCCGAGGAGGCACAGCGCTGCTCGTGCGCCAACAGCTGTCACATTATTTGCACTCGCTGTAAACAGCCTTCACACTCCCCCCTCACCACACAGTTAAAGCCAGACTAACAATCCAGTTAGAGATCAAACCAACAACAGCAGCATTGTGTCTGCCTTCGCACCAAGCCCAGCAGCTGGCAGGTTTCTCCGGAACAAGAGACCCCCTTCCCCCCACCCCTCCAGGCTCCAGCCAAGGCTAGCCGAGGCAGCAATGCGTGTGTCGCTGCTGATTGTTAAAGCAAGAGAACACAGCCATTTCGCGCAGAGTTCTGTGCGGTTCATCAGCTCTCCCAGAGTTTCCTCCTCCCAGGCCCCCTCCCCCATTTCCTCAGCTGGGAATAAAGGTTGTTCAGACTCCCAGGGTCGGTTTCTCTGCTCAGCAAAGCGTGGGTCGGCCTGCCCCGGCCAGGACTGGGGTCCTGCAGCCCTCTCTACCTTGGTCCCAGAGGCTAGGCAGCTCGGCACTTTCTGCAGCCCAAAGCCTCGTGTGTTTCAGAAAACCGTCCAACTCCCTGAATCCTTCCTGGTCGCCCCACTGATCAAAATGTCTCCTTTTATGATTTTTGGTTAAGTCGAACATTTCCATCATCGTCATTATTAGCGCAAATTACACGCCAATCGGTCCTTAAATAGATTTTAATTAAATAATCATACAAGGCTCATTTTATGACTTAAGAAAGGCATTAGTTTTCGTTATAAACTTTCCACCAGGATATAGAATAATGATAGCAGACAAATACTTACTCTTTGAAAAGCACCAGTAACGGATGGGCAGAGTGTTGGGAAAGCAGACCCTGCTTCACACCTTCTGGAATCCAAGTGGAAACTAGACAGACCACATCTGCACAACTTTCCTCCGGAGAAGGGAGAGGGGATTTCTTCCTCCAAAGCATTACTTTTGTCTTCTCTTTGGGGCTAGGAGAAAGGAACCCCAAATGTTCCTTTTCCTTGCCCATCTGAAGAGATTTCTCCAGCTTAGAAGTCTCTTCTAGAGACCACTCCTCGCCACCCCCATCTGTTTTCCACCCCTCAGTCTGCTGAGAGCCGTGGTGGAAAGCAGGCAGGCTGTGCTTGTTAAATGCTGTGTAAAATGCTGTTAATAAAATAATAAATACAAAGGATGGAGGCTGCTGGTTCCATGGGTGTTTTGACTGGAAATGCCTTGGCACTTGTCATGTGTTTATGGGAGGGCAGACAACTCTAGGATTTACATAGTTTGGACATCTCTGTACTTCATTTATTCTTTCCTAATTGACGTAGGCCTAGAGCTATTTCAAGTTTGCATTTGTACAGAACTGTTAAATGCCTAAGAGTTTCTCCAATTAAACCAAGTTTTAAATCAGACCCAAGGCTGGAACGTACTCTCGGCCTCGCCCCACTCCACCCCTCTGCCTCTGTGGCTGGAGAAAACAAACAGACACTCAACAACGATCCCCTGTCCTTGCTCTCCCCACCTTCACCACCCGCACCCCCGGTGGGGGCACCTAGGGCAAAGGTTAAGGTGTCTTCAGATTACAGGCAAGGCCCTGGCTACACACACTGGAAAGCACTGCAGTTGGGCGCATCCTGGGCATACTCGAACCTCTAAAATAGTGAGCTAAGATGGGGGGAAAACTGCTGGCCTGGTAAAACCCACTGTTCACAAAACAATGTCAGCAAAGGCTGAAAGGCATTCTTTAGAGAGGTACCAGGGACTCATGCCTACTGAAGCTCTTTCAGCACAAAGGCTTTTAGGGGAAGAAGGGAAAAGGGGGGTGGGGGGGAGGAGA